>NC_134486.1:98201657-98444157 GCF_040206685.1 Ascaphus truei | reverse complement strand
CCTCCCTGTCTCTCTCTCTCTCCCTCCCTGTCTCTCTCTCTCCCTCCCTGTCTCTCTCTCTCCCTCCCTGTCTCTCTCTCTCTCCCTCCCTGTCTCTCTCTCCCTCCCTGTCTCTCCCTCTCTCTCTCTCCCTGTCTCTCCCTCTCTCTCTCTCTCTCTCTCTCTCCCTGTCTCTCCCTCTCTCTCTCCCTCTCTCCCCCCTAATCTCTCCCTCTCTCTCTCCCCCTGTCTCTCCCTCTCTCTCTCCCCCTGTCTCTCCCCCTGTCTCTCCCTCTCCGTCTCTCCCTCTCCGTCTCTCCCTCTCCGTCTCTCCCTCTCCGCCTCTGTCTCATCTTAACTGCCGTATACCTACACCGAAGTAACCTACCCTGCTTTCTTCCAGATCTGACTCAAGTTTCACGCGGGAGACATCGGAAGACAGGTAGGGAACACCTCCCCTCCAGTATAGTAACTTGAGGGACTGAGGATCAGGTAAGATCCCAGGCGGGATTGCTGCTTTAGAAATTGTGAAGAGGGGGCGTCCTGACAATGGTTAAGGGGTACAGAAGTCATTCACATCTGGCTTTTTTTGTTGTTCGATTAGTGAGGCCATCCGAGACACACACACACACACACACACACACACACACACCACACACACACCACACCCACACCACACACACGTAACTAGGACTAATGGTAGTAAAGTATAAGTGTAATACAATATATAAACTGTTAATATAAAAAAAAAAATTGTGTCCCGGTTTTTCATTTTCAAAATCTGGTCACCCTATTTATGCAGATATATAACAGTCCCAAAAGAAAGTCTTATCTGTCTCTTGTAGCATCAGGGGAAGCCTCTCTGCTCTTCTGGGTCTGCACCTTTGTGTGCTAAGGCAATGTCTGTCCAGGTTTAGAGGTCTGGTCCCCTTGTCTTGCTATCAGCATACAGTCCAGTCCTTCTGCAGCTCAAGACACCTGTTCTTCTGGTCAGTCCAGTGTGGACTAAGGAAAAATCTGTCTGTCCTTCCTTGGTTCAGCCCCCAATTGTGAGACTCAGGAATTCCCCTTCCTGTCTCAGAACAGGCTATTTCTGAGAGAGCTCTAATCAGCCAGGTGGAGTTGGTTAATTGCTGGAATGCAATTAACCAGCACACTGCTGGATTAGAGGCAAGTTTCTTTAACAGGGCTAATTCCCTGTTACAGTACTAGTAACACATTTCATGTTTCAGTTATTTTAGTTGTTAATAGACACATATTCTATGAGGTAATGTGCCTTTCAGTGCTAGAGATCTTTATTTCAGTCTGGTCAAGGACTATTACAGTGGGAATGGGGAAGAAAGGTAATTATTACAGTACTTAGATACCCAAATAATCAAGGATGAATTTGAATTACTATGTTCTATATCTCAGACATTATAATGTATTTTGCAAACAGCGGTATGCTAAGTCCTCTAGCCATAATGTTCTTTTGTCATATGAAAAGAAGAAAATAGTTCTAAAAGTATATTCAAGGAATCCATTACCACAATCATGGAAATAATTTGTGTAAAGGCAGAAGAGAGCAAACATTGCTAAATGTACCAACATAGCTCTGTGGTACACGCATGCAGCACTAAGTTGTAACCAAGCAACTAAATTTTACATAAACTATGGAATGTGAATAGCACATGCAGCATCTCGGGAAAACATTTGCCCATTACTGGAATGCTTTTGCTCATGTCCCTAATATTCCGTTTTACTTGACTTGATTTATTGTGCTAATGAACACAGATAAGACGTAAGTACATTTGTCTATTTATGGATCACTTTCTTAATGCTGACAGAAAAAATAGTCATTTTCACTAAGAGTTTTCCAATTATCAGATTTACATAATGGTAGTAAAAAAAGAGTAGTGTAAATATGCACAAATGTGTTTATTTTATATGTATTCATCATATTTACTCATTTAATTGCACGCAGAAGATTATATGCTGCTGTGTGCATTATCATATAGGCTGCACATTTCATATGACTTTATGGTAAATGTAAACATGATCCTTTGTAATGTAAGTTTTAGATATTGAAAAAAAAATGCTTTACACATAATACATTTTCTACCCAGATTGCAAGTAAGTAGATTTGCCATGGAGATTAATATTGTGCTCTATTAGAATATAGTATTAGCATATATAAACATAGTTAGAAATAAAACACTTTTAATGGAAGTAATTGTTAGAAAATATGGTCTACCAATCCTTAAACAATTCCAAGTACATTTGAGAGAAAATAGTGATTTGAATTGAGCTTTTTCCATATTGAAACTTTTTAATTTTACATAAAGTGTAACATTAAAATGTATGTTTCCATGTATTTTTTTAACTTGGATTTTTTGAATTGTTTAGGTTGGGTTTCCAAATAATGGGACCATGGCGGAGCTCCCTCCAACCAGACCCGCCCTCGCTCCATTAGTGTCCCAGAATCTCGGTGTAGTAGCCATACAATACTTTTGGAAGCCATATTACATTGTCTGTTCTCAGAGGGTCTAATAGATTGGATTCTAATTTTGCCCATCGGCTGATCTCTGGATTTACCTATCAGGCTATAAATTGGCTTCCTTAGGCCGCTTTATTATATAACTAGCTGTACCCGGCGTAACATATGCCGATCTAGCAGATCTTAAAGGTTATCAATTAAACATTACTCTTTCTTTTCACCCCTCCTGGAATGCCTTGTGGTCTCTTATCCCCTCTTCCCCACCTTACTCACTCCTCCATTATGCCCTGCTACTCTTTGCACTCTCTCCTCCCCTCTCTTTGCACTCCTTGCCTTACTGTGTCCTCCTCTCTGTGCACATTACACTTCCTCCTCTCCTACTCATCTCAACTGTCTCCACCTCCCCTTGCTGTTTCCTACTCCTACTGACTTTGCTGTCTCTCCTTCCCCTTCTTTGCACTTCCTTCTACCCCATGTGCACACTGCTCTCCATTCCCTCCTTTTCATCATCCGTCTGTTGCTAGCTCTCCTTGCTGTCTCTCTCTCTCTGTATACCGGGTCCTGTAACCTGTGAAGCAGGGGATCCCTGGGGCTGAAATTAAAGCGGTTCAGCTCCGGAGACCCCCTGCTTCTATACTATGTTATAAAAATGTAAATTAAAACTGCGTGATCGCCTGTAAGAGCTGTGCAGGGGATGCAGCTTTCTCTGTGCAGCTTATCCAGACTGCTGGAGCGACATTTCACTCATTAAGCAAACACAAATTAGAGCAATTTTTTACCAAACGATAAGAAACGTATGACTTAGTGAATACCATTTTGACACAAATTTCATAGCGTGCGGTAAGAACATGCAAACCCGATCGGTAATTTGGATTTGTGGATAATCCTAAAATCATCCAGGCTGCAGGACTCTGGACATTTAAAAAAAGGTTTATGACCATTCACGAACACTATTAGGCACATTTTTTATTAGGATTTGGCGTTAAAGTTTTATTTTGCTATCCGATCGGTAATGCAGTTAACTTATTGAAGTTTAGTGAATAGGCCCTTTAGTGTTTTATATATGTACTGTATTGTCACTTACCAGGTCTCTCTGCATCCCCTGAGTCTACAAAGCCAGGTAGGCCCACTACCTGAGAGGTAGCTATGACAGAGCTGACCCGCTCCTCTATAGGGGTGAGGTGCATTGGGACAGGTGATCCACCTCCAATCTTCCGTGCCTGGGCAGCATGGTCAGCAAGATTTTTTTTCACCTTCCGCTTCCTGTGCGCCCAGTGCTTCTTCAGCATGTCATTGCTGCTTACGGCGTTCCCTAGCGTGTATAGGCACTCCAGTATGTCCCCCCAAATCCTCTGCTTCTCAGCAGTGCTGCTCCTGGAACAGAGAGACCCTAATAATTTGAAGTGGTTATCTACCACCCGAATAATTAAAATCTCCAGCTCCTCATTATTTCTGGCTACATATTCTGCCAGCCCCAGCAGTAGGAGCAGCCCCAGCAGTGTACAGTACATTGAATGCACAGCACAAGGCCTTTTTGTTGTTTGTAGTATACTGTACATTGAAGCGTGCTCAGCCATCTCTACTGTTTTGCAGTTTAAATAAAATGGCTGAGTTATTCAGTTTGGAATATGTATTTATTTGAATTTGAAATAAAATGCTCATGGGCATCCTGATAGGTCATGCTAATGAGTATCGCGTCACAAAATGGTGTGCGCTAATAAGACTTTTGTTTACCAATGTGCATGTGCAGTGTATTGGTGAACGCGTCTCTGAGACATGAAAATCCCTGTTAACAGCGCTGCTACTATTATGAACGGATGTTAATTTTTGCATCTCATTAGCTTTGAGGATATTTATTTGTATTTATATTTATTTATAAAAATGTTTTACCAGGAAGTAATACATTGAGAGTTACCTCTCGCTTTCAAGTATGTCCTGGGCACAGAGTTATAACAATATGGTTACATTAAAAGAACAGGGTTATACAGTCAATTCACAGACATTTCATGGACAGATAGAGTTGGAAAATTGGGTACAGAGGATAAAGGGCTGCTGAGAAACCCATTAATAGGACAAAATATAAAGTCCATTTACAATTTCTGTAACGTGCATTATTATCACAAAAACTACAGACTTCTGTGGATCTACTCCTACATGTATTTCATTCAGTCAAACAGCCCAGTTTTGTAAACAACTCCCTATCACGTAAACTAATATCCCAGATATTACCAAGTTCAAGGATATGACTGATATTTAACCTCATCCATGCGACTACAATCACTTATAAGGATCAGTGCTGATGTAAAACCGTTTCATATTTTGAAATTCACTGTTGTCTCTTTATGCCATTTTTCATATTTTGTTTTTTTTTATAATATGAAATACACAGCAATGAAGCCAATTCCTATTTTATGTGGTGCAGATTGGCATTGCAGCAAAGCTACCATTATGAAATGTACAGAATAAAAAACAACAACTATACTTATGTATTTACCAGAAATGTCCTTGTATTAACTTTAATTTCAGGGACGGGAAATCGCAACAGGGAATGCAATGAATGGCGATTACTTCCGGCTGCACATCAATCAGTATAACATGGTGGAAACAATAACCTGCTTATCACGCAATCCTTTTCCTGAGTCCAATTTCATCTGCCTGTATGAGCAACATGAGCTCTTATTGAACAACCTTTGTGCTCGATTTGAAGAAGGGCTGATTATGGACCTTTATAGGTAATTCCAACTTAAGCTCATTCTTTGCACAATATTTTAATTAGATTTACTTACTAGCACATGTAATCATGTTCGTTACTGTTGAATGTAAGCACCGCTTTAATATTTCCTAGAAAGAAATATAAAGTCAAACTGGAAAAAAGTCCACAGCATTCAAAATGATAAGTATGAAAAGGTGTGTATACTGTATGTATATATATATATATATATATATATGTATGTATATATATGTATGTATATATATATGTATATATATGTATGTATATATGTGTGTGTGTGTGTGTGTGTGTGTGTGTGTGTGTGTGTGTGTGTGTGTGTGTGTGTGTGTGTGTGTGTGTGTGTGTGTGTGTGTGTGTGTGTGTGTGTGTGTGTGTGTGTGTGTGTGTGTGTGTGTGTGTGTGTGTGTGTGTATATATATATATATATTACAACAAGACAAACTGCCTGCAACAGACTAAGCAAATAATGAGTACTTAAATTAGTAATATAATAACCACTAACGGTGCTAGGGACTAGAAGTAATATAACAACAAAAAGAAAAAGAAGAGCGCTCAACTCAGTATCTTCATAGGTGAAGACTATTGAGTGCTGAGTTGTGACGCTCTTCTTTTTCTTTTCGTTATATATATATATATATATATATACGATACCGTTCGCATGGAAATCAGCAGACAGCACTCAGGTTTAAATTTGTAGAATATATTGTAGAAAAGACACAAATCACCAACGTTTCGGACCCACAAATGGGACCTTCCTCAGGGTAGTGAGAGAGAGAGCTATTGGACAAACACGAAATGGTACCCGCTCTACCTAGAATGACCATAGGTCATGAACAAGTAGGTGCACTAGGGAAAGCAATGCTACTAGGGTGAACATGAAAAAGTCCAAACGGAGCGAAGAAGCACCGACCGGAAAGTCCCTGTATCATGCACGCAATGGTTTGTTTTTTTAGCTTGCCTATTGGTTGCCAATGTGTTTATCAATGCCCCTTTCTGGCTATAAATAAGCACAGTGACAAGCAATGTTTTTCTTGGCAAATGCTTGTTTGTATTTAATTGTTATGTATTGTGTTTTTGATGGATTTTTTTTTAGGTTGCCCATTGACTGCCATAGTGGCAAACCATGTTCATATTATGGGCATAGTGTACTACTGTGCCAATCAATTTTTTTTTTTGGCATTTTATATTTTTTATTGAAATGTAATGTGTTTTATTTTGTGGCTCTTTTTTTTTTAGCTTGCCCATTCATTGGCATAGTGGTAAACCATGGCCATATTATGGGCATGGTTTACCACTGTGCCAATCAATGGGTAGGAGGGTGGAGGGTGGGGGTAGTTGCCCCCGGGTGGTTGGTTAGGCCTCCGGGGTGGGTAGCGGGCAGGGTTGCCACCTCTCCGGGTTTGACCTGGAGACTCCGGGATTTGGGCACTTACCTCCGGGCTATGGGTTTAGCCTGTCAATCTCCAGGTGGTGGCGGGGGCATCATCGTCATCTCTGGCATTCTCCTGCAACTCCCCCTCCAACTGCAGTGAATATTGCTGCACACTGAACCGGCTTTTCTACCCAGCTTGGCTCTGATTGGCTGCTTGAGAAAGTTCCCACGCGCTGATTGGCTGTCCGGTTTGCTTCTATTTTATGAATAAAGCAGAGAATACTATAAGAAGCCATGAACCAATCAGATTGTGTGTTCCCCTTGCGTCCGAGCCGAAAGAGCGCGGGCGGGCTGCCCGCCAGAGACTAAATCCAGCATTGTGCGCCCTAGTTCTCAGAATCGAATGTAGCGGTCGCGGCAGGGATTTTATGCCGATTTGAGTTCCAGGAGATTTGGGCTGACTCGCGGTCAGGAGGGACCAAGTTCTCAAATGAGAACGTAGTGGTGCGTATGGAATTTTATGCCGATTTGGATTGCAGGAGATTCCAGGCTAAGTCCCGGTCAGGGTAAAACTCTCCCAAAGAGTTCCCTGCACCTAGGAAAGTCTAGTTTTCCTCCCCAGCCCCAATGTAAGTGTGTCTTTTCGTCTGTATTTTGTGTTTCACTGTGTGTAAGCGAATTTATGCCGAATAATTTACAATTTATTGCTCTACCATGTTTTGCTCAATGAATGATCCTCGTAAAAAGGTGTAAATAACCTGGTCTCCCGTGACACTAATGCCAGCTATAGACTATGGGGACATAGTATATGGCACAGCACCCCAAACTCACCTTAGCAAACTAGACATCCTCTACAACTCAATATGCCGATTTGTCCTCCACTGTAACTACCACACATCACTGTGAAATTCTCAAAGAACTAGATTGGCCATCACTTGAGTCTAGGCGCAAAGTTCAGCTCTCCTAACTTGCCTTCAAATACTTTCTGGGCAAGCTACCCGCCTATCTGAACAGGCTCCTCACCCCTACCACATGCAGCTCTTATCACAGATCTGATTCTAAAAGCCTGTTCACAGTCCCAAGGTTCAACAAAGTATCCGGCAACTCCTCCTTCTCTTACCGTGCACATCACAACTGAAACAATCTGCCTGAGGCTCTCCATGCCACCTCCAGTCTAAACTCTTTCAAAACTAAACCTGTCTCACATTTTAAGCTGGTCTGTAACTGTTAACATACGCCTATAACATATATTATCTTTAACTGTTCATGCATTGTCTTTATATATAATGTATAACCCTGTTCACTTAATGTAACCATGCATTTGTCATCATACAGTAACTCTGTGCCCAGGACATATTTGAAAACGAGAGGTAACTCTCAATATATTACTTACTGGTTAAAACATTTTATAAATATATAATGGCTTTGATTAAGGGCTCCTATTAAAGCAGCATCCCCTGAACACTTCTGCCCACTTCAAACACCTTCTATATCTCATTGAACAGAAGAAAAAAGTAGGTAATGATCAAGAGTAGTCTGGACTATGGATCTCCAAACCCCTTCTGCGATAGTAGATTTAATCAATCTCACAAATTCCTTTATACAGTATGCTCAGAGTGTCCATTAGCTACTGCCTTAAGGCAATCCTCACAAACGGTTAGGAGGGGTTCCAGGTAAAACTGGACGCAGACATTACAAATTCTTTGTTTTCCCTTGGATTTCTTCTTCTCTCCCGGAGTATTGTCCTCTTCCCCTTGCGAAACAGGGATGCTTATGTAAGAGAATAAATAAACAAATGTAAAAAATAATGTATAGAGCAATAAAAATATCAATTAAGCCAAAACAAGCCTCGACTTACCTTGCCACCTTAGTGGTTGACCATTTATTGATAGTAGATGAAGGGTCTTCCATCTCTCAACCCAGGGGTCCTCTTGGTGGCAAAATAAAGGTGTCTAACGTCTTGGCCATTTGACTTAGTGTGACAGCATCATTTTGAAGCCCCATTGACAACAAAGGGCAATAACTCCACAGAGGCACGTGAATATTCACTTTGTGGAATATACAAAATGTGGTAGAAACACAGGCTAAAAGATGCAGGGGGATGCCGTGAGTGCACAGCCTTCTAAACATTTATACACTGCTAGCACATGCCTAGCCCCCCTAAAAAGGAGACTTATAATGACATTAGGGCCCAGGTCAGAAGAAGTTCCCCCAAATTGCACTTCCCTAATGATGCGACATCGGGGCTTCAGGTTTCTCACTGGCAATCAAAAAACTCCATAAGGAGAGCCCATAAAAAATAAATCCTACTGCTTAGATAAGCAGGACAGAGAGACATACATAGGAGGGAAGGAATGTCCTTTTGTAGGAAACAATAGAAATTTACCTGAGAATTTTTTATTTAATTTTTTGGGGCCTCAGCTAAGTGGGAAGTTTTTATATTGTCAAGATGGAGCTGGCATTAAAAGAAAGTAAGACAAATGCATTTTTCTGAGCATTTAAGGATCAGCATAGTGAATAGAGTATTAATAAAAAAAGGATACTTGAAGAAAAGGAAACAAAAAAGAAATATGGACATTACCCCTATTGTGTATAAACCACATGACTTTGTAGCCCAATTTTGTTCTTTTTAGAGAATAGAATAACAAAAAGGTGCATATACTGTATGAAGGTTAACAAAAGCACACAAATTAACTGAAGTCCTTTAAAACTTAAAAAAAAGAGTCTGTTATACCCCCTACATCTATATATTGTTAGATAGATTTTTTTTAAATTGAACATTTGTGGTTGTGAGGTACTGCACTTCTAAATAACACTGAAATACAAAAACTAAAATGAAAGTGTCTTCAGTATACAGCATTGCTCTGTTACAATATATACTGCCTAAATCTGCAGCTGTCCTTTGGATAATTTTGTTAAGTAGGAATTAGAACATTTATAATGTGAAGAGAATTGCCGATTAAAGCTAAACAGCCAATTGATTCATTCAGTCTAATTGTCAGGGTATTTCTACATTTACTCTGTTTATTCCAAAATGAAAGTTGCACCACGAGCTATTCTAACTTTTAAGCCATTCTAGATGTACATCAAGTCAAGTCTAATCTAAAGAGGCTAGTGAGGTAATACAGAGTATGAAGCTACTTGGCTTAAGGGAGAAGAAAACACTTTGAAATCACTTTGTTTCTAAGACATCTTTAACAAAGAGCTGCAAAAATGAGAAACCTTTTTTGTCCAAGCATCTCTCATCATGTCTTTTGTGGTCACCAGTATCCCCAGCCGGCACCTCACTACGGCAAGGACTGTACTGTAAGTGCTTCTTATACGTCAATAGCCGAGATAACATGCTGTACATTAACCAGCTACTCATGTGCTCTTCTTTTCTAACACTCAAGCATGATGGGCTGGGAGCGGTAATGCTTCAAAGCATGTTGAAACACACACTATAAGTGAAAGAAGGGACAGAGATAAAAGGTGCATCCGAGATGTTCGTTTACAATATTAATAAATAGGTGACATTGCTCGATAGTCATGTTGCTCTGTAGTACCCTCCTTTGTGGGGTGAACACTTTGTGATATATGCTTCAATAGATATTTGATAGTATGGTAAGATTCAAAATATGTATGTATGCTGTAACAGGGACTTATTACTGTTTGAGAGAAACTGCCTCTGAATCCAGCAGTGTGGTGGTTAATTGCACACAGGCAATCAACCAGACTCCACCTGGCTGATTAGGACTTTTAGACAAACTGATGTGAGAAGCAGGAAGGAGATTCCAAAGCTCACATTTGGGCTGACATAAGGAGAAGGAAGGCTGCAGAGATTTTCCTTAGCTGACCTGAGGAAAAGATGATGTCTTGATGCACACAGAAGGACTGAATGCTGACAGCAAGACAAGGGGACAAAACCTCTCTCTATACCTGGATACAGAGAGTGCCATAGCACACAAGGATGCTGACCCAGGAGAGCAGAGAGGCCTCCCCCTACAGCTACAACAACAGAAACATATGAGACCCCGTTAATTTCAGCTCCGGGACCCCCTGCTTCGAGAGATACATGGTGAAACAAAAAACCTGCGCTCATAAGTTATCAGTGATGAGTGATAGTGATTTAGAATTGGGTATAAAATACAACCTGATAAGGGTTTTGTGCTGCTGGTCAATAGGATGGCTCAAACACCAGGCTACATGGAAACAAAGAAATGACAGCGCAAAAAAAACATAGTGTAGTAAATTTAAAAAACTATTTATAAGGTGGGGGTGAGTGTTGCACGTACATCAATAAAAAAGGTTATCAGCATGACATGTTAGGGACATGTTACCACTCGGCGGGGACAGCAGGACACGGACCGAAGTATCTTGGACGTCCTCCCTCTAGCTGCTGGTATCCAGGAACGGTGTATGCAGCTCCACTTTGGGGAACCTTCCCGTGTGCTGAAGATACTCCAGCCGGTGGTTCAGAAGGGGTGATCTCCTAGTAGCTTCCGGGTTAGTCCACGCTTACGTCTGACGTCATCTGGCGGCGTCTCTCAACCGGTCTGTTAGGCTTACAGGATTCTGAGTGTCTGCCGGTGTTAGTTGGGGATAACAGGACAGGCTTTCGGTTCTGTAGCTCTATTCTTCAGTGCAGCGCCTCCATTCCAATAGGACCTATCAGAGATAGGTGCAGTCACTGCAGGAAAACATTTCCCAGGGAGAGGGAAGACACATGCAAGCTCTTCTATCAAATCACTAGACTACTTTATTACAGATAACACAGAGTTATATAGCCAAAAACAGTTCTAGAGGTGTTTTTGCTGAAGTGTCTTAGAGGTATTCGCTGACATTCTACCTAATTTATTGCTAAATAGATTAAATGTTGCTTACATTTGTGCCTTTCACTTATGTCTAGGGAGCAAGGGAAGCAGAGAAGGGAGAAATGTGGAAGTACAGGGAGTGAAGCTTTGTTTATAAAAAGCTAACAAGCTAACATTCTTCTCTTATCTTCGAGGACGAGAGTTCTAGGAGATTTGCCATTTTAAAAGTAAAACCTGGGACAAGGGGAAACAAAATGGATACTAAAATATATATTGGAACAAAGGGAACAAAATTGTTACTGAAATTTATATTAACAATCTTCCCCACAGAACTTTGCATCTTTGGTCCTCTTCTGCTGCACTGACACCCATTTAGTGAACCCCCGAGCCGAATCTTCACCGATCGATCACAAGAGAACAGATCAATCGGCAACTTAGCTAATTACTTATCATTTTGTGGTTTGTATTGATGGACATATTAAAGGGGAAAAAAATGACATAAAAAAATAAAAATCCGGCAACTTGGACTGCCGCTTTAAAATACATTTAGAAAGCTGAAAGTATTTTTATTTATTTTGTTTTCAAGTTTGTTTGGAAACATAACAAGATGACGTTTGTTTAATGTCACTGAGCGGGACCGTTCACATGTCAAGTCCTTCTCCTCCACTTGCTGATGAAATCTGTACAATGTTTGTTTTAGACATATTACATTTGCAGTCGGCAGCCAATTACATGTGTAACGGTTATTCCCTCCACCCCAATCACAGATATAGTGTGAGTGTGTGGGAACCTATGTGTTACCAGGTGTGGTGCATATACCTGTAGGTTCACAAGAGACCTAAGCCTCCGCTGGTTGGGAACCTGGGGTGAGACCTTCAGCTCAATCTGGTTCACAGCGCCTCCACCTGTGTAGGGTTCTAGGAATGTAGAAGGTTGCCTACACAGGACCCACATATACAATAAACACATACACAGGAATGTATATAACCACTTTACTGTAATGCAGAATAATCACACACCTTGATAATAGTAATACTTCCCCTAGAGGGTAACTCCACAAATATAACTCAGTCCAAAGTGTCTTTCACTCCACTAGGAGTGTACCTACCCACCACCGTGTATCCCCACACCGTGTCCACAGCCTAACCCCCTTTGTCCCGTGGTCAGCGCTGCCACTATGTGTAATGAATATATATATATGATACGTTGGTGCACTTAGGAAGGTACCTGCCGAGCACTCCTGCACTCAGGCCAGCAATCAACTTCAAAAAGGATCTGCCGCTTGGTGATCCCGTCTGTCATCCAATGCTTCCTCGCACGAAGGTCCGCCAGGGGCGATCCCACCCTGGAGATAGTCTCTGTCTCTTTAGCACAGACTTGAGCCCAAGTCTCTTCTCGGGGAGCGCAGCGTCCGCTGTGTCCCTATCTAACACTAGCACTACTGTGACAGGGTCCCTAACCTAGGGCCTGTCCCTGTAGCATCACAAGCTGGGGAGTTCAGGACCTATCTGGGGCCTAGGCGGTTACTGGCCTAATGCAGTGGGTCACTGACCCCTGCACTCACCTCCTTCCCCTAGCTCTTCCTGGTCCCGACTGACTAACGTGCTCAGAGCCCGCAAAATGTATCCATCCCTCTGTGCAGGGAGATACTCTAGCCCTATTGGCTCCCTGGCGTCACGTGGGGCGCTCCTGAGGCTCATGGGATCTGTAGTCCCTGCTGTGAGCCCTCCTGTGATTTGCTGCCTCTCGCGCGCTTGTTCTGCGCATGCGCGAGCTGTCTCTGTGCCTCCTGTCGCCTGGTCTTACTGTGCATGCGCGAGGCAATGAGTGATGGCGGCGCCCTGCATCGGGAACCGCCGGGGGCCTCGCAACGCGTCCCCGGCAACCGGCCGCATCAATAGGAGAACGCGCTGAGCCCGCACATGCCCCCACACCTCCCCGTTACCGGCTGCAGTGAGTACCCGGAGGGGGGGGGTCTACAAGGGAAGGGGGGACCTGGCTACACATGGTTAAAAAGTAACCCATAGTTTAGGTTCAGTTTCACCAACATAGCTCAAGAAATTGAGGTTCTGAGTGACAAGGAGTCAGTCTTTTTCCTCCTAAAGATCCTCCACTGATCAGGTTAAGTTGAAAGAAAATAGGTCCACTCCCTGTCTCCCATTGGTTGAAGCTTAGAAGATTGATGGCTTATTTGGTAAATGATCAGAGTATAATAGGAAGGTTATCACTCATACTTCTATATTATGTATATTATGTATGAATAAGTATATACTGTACAAACAAATCAGGAAATACAAGGTTTTTTTTTTTTAATTCATAAATGATCTTTACATATGATAAATTACATGTGATATGGTAACTTCATAAGTGCTTACTTACTTGCAAACTCCTGTATCCCACATTTACAGAGGAACTAAAGCGTACCTGTTTTCATGTCCCCAATGTTGCAGAGGCTGCTTTAGAAACATATATTTTTACTGAGGGAATTTAAGTGAAATTGCTCTTTAAAATGTATTATTTGTAACTACGTACAACCTACACTACTGTGTACAAATGTATGTGTGAATTAGTTATTTAAAAGGTAGGTTTGAATGTGTGTGATCCGAACTTGCACACGGGCAAGTCATTGTAAGTGTGCAAGTGTGTTTGAGTGTGAACGAGCATGCCAGCTACTCCTTTATCTCCCCCAAATAATATAGTGGGGGTTATATCACACCCATTCATCATGCAATTATTGCGCTAAGTCTCTGCGACCATCATTTTTACGACCCTATGTTCATTAGTTCCCATTTGCAATCATATAGCAAAATAGATAATTGTAACACAAAATAACATTTCAATTGTATAGAAAGAACATCGTCTACAAAAGACTGAGCCTTGTATTGAAAGGAAGTAATTGAGGCAGATTTCGGATATCAAATGGGCCCATCTGCACTCTTCAATCCCTGCCACTTGTGCTCCCATTAAATGCTCATCATATTACAGTACCGCTCACCTAGGCAGGCAGAGGTCTGTGAAGCATATTTTCAGACAGTAGCAGCAGTCATGCTAATGTTTCGACCCTTATGGCCTTTTCACTTAGACCCAATTTACATGGGCTATTGTTTGCATCAGGCTAAAAGTGATGAAATAATTATTGGCATTTTAATGAGATGCTGAGACGAAATTGAATTTGTAACCAGATCATTTTAATAAATGCCAAACCCAAAAAAAGGGGTAATAGAGACATTAGAACAGTCGGGCGAGGGCTGAGGCTGTACAATAAGTGTTTTCAAGAAGACCTGGTAAAAGATCTGAATGTATTTGACAAAGAGATTTACACAATAATAATGACAAATCGGGTTATGCTACATGTGGGCCGCATGAGGCATATGAAATGTGTGCTCGCAGAATAAATAATAAAAAATAACATAATTTGTTTTAAAGAAAAAAAAACGTAGCTGATTTGTGGAATGTACTAGGGATAAGTAGGTCCACAATTACATAAAAGCTGTATCATCTTGTTCTTATTGTTCAGCTCCTTCAACTAGTATGAGGTTTTTTTCTTTCTTTCAGCAGAAGAGTAGGAATGGGCTTGGCTGAGGTATTGACTGAGTAGCTGAGTGGGACTAATGCTACTCGGTACACTTTGCAGCCTAATTAGTGGTAAATAGGTGTGCTTTTTATGAAGCGAGAAGCAGAATAGCAGAAGAGGAATATACAGTATGAAGACATACAAGAGCTGTGACATATTTTCCTTTGTACTGGAATTAAATGGTAGCCATGCTTCAAACTACTAATTCCATCTCTTAGAAATAAATCAATACACATCGCTGGACAACTTAAGATGACTTTAGATATATATATTTTTTTTTTTTCATTTCATCTGCTTCGCCTTTTACAGTCGGGCAAGTAAACTGGATTTCAGTGCAAACGGAAAATCAGATAATGGAAAGGGCCTTATGTAGAGAAAACCATTGTCTACAGAAAATGCTCAGATGACTGAATATAAAAGCTGTACGTATACAATAATTATACAATTTGCTACCAAAAATCTGCCGAAAGAAGGGTCCTTTGTGGTCCTGGCAGCGTGGACTCTTATAAACCACGATTTAGCTATTAAAGATATGGCTTCCACCTTACTTTTCTTTGTCTTTTCTTACGGGCTAACACAATACCATCCTCTTTGTATTAAAAAAAAAAACTGACAGCAGCTTTTTTTTTTTTAACATGACTACAGTATATAATAGATTTTCATGAAAATAAAATGCAATTGTGATTATTGTTTAAATTTCCTACGTTTTGAGTGCCATTCTAACAATATATTGACACTAATTCCAAAGGATTAAAGAGGCAATCCAAGGAGGCGGATTTTTTTTGCGAATCTAATGAGAGAGAGAGTGAGAGAGTGTGAGTGTGAGTTGAAGCAGGACGTCTCTGGAATTTCACAATATGTCTGCTCTTCAGATATTTACCGGCCTGCAGGCCAATGGGAAGCTGTGACATAATCTGTGCCGCTTTTTATTGGCCCATGTGACGCGGGAGCTTCAAACCTGAAAGCCCTGCTAGCTGAGACAGAGCAGCTACCGGCACCTACTTCGGAGGTAAGTATCTCCAGAAGTAGGGGGTCACCGGATATATATATCTAAATCCTCTCATTGAAGCCTTTGCTGTGTGTATTATAGTATATGCAAGTGATACAATGCTAGGTAAAAACCATCTCTAAATCCTGTTTCATTCTACCCTTAATTAAATTAAGCGTTGACACCTAGGCAGGGAACACCCTGTGTAGAAAACCATCTGTTTGAATGTGCCTCAGATGTGCTAATTAAGCAGACAGAACCTGTCAGGTGACTTGCTAGGCCCATATGAGCCCAGGTAGAGCAGCTTTAGTCTGCATGCAGCACATGTCCAAGTGGCACATTATGGGGGCTATGCACTAAGCTCCGTGCTTTTGCGTCCGGCTGGGGAAAAAAAGCACGTCCGATAAAAAGTGAAGCCGGAGACGCGATTCACTAATTTTATTTATTTATTTATTTATTTATAAAATATTTTACCAGGAAGTAATACATTGAGAGTTACCTCTCGTTTTCAAGTATGTCCTGGGCACAGAGTAAAACAAATAATACATGGTTACAAGTACAGTTACATAAATGAACAAGTTATACATTATATACAAGACATTGCGTGCACAGTTAAAGAAAATATATATTATGAGCGTATGAAACAGTTACAGACCAGATTAAAGTGTGAGACAGCCTTAGATTTGAAAGAACTTAAGCTGGTGGTGGATATGAGAGTCTCTGGTAGGTTGTGCCAGTTTTGGGGTGCACGGAAGGAGAAGGAGGAACGTCCGGATACTTTGTTGAGTCTTGGGACCATGAATAGTCTTTTGGAGTCTGATCTCAGGTGATAGGTGCTACATGTGGTAGGGGTGAGGAGCTTGTTCAGGTAGCTGGGTAGCTTGCCCAGAAAGTATTTGAGGGTGAGACAGGAAAGGTGAACTTTGCGCCTAGACTCTAGTGATGACCAATCTAGTTCTTTGAGCATTTCGCAGTGATGTGTGTTGTAGTTGCATTGGAGAACAAAACGACAAATTGAATTGTAGAGCGTGTCAAGTTTGCTAAGGTGGGTTTGAGGAGCCGAGCCATATACTATGTCTCCATAGTCAATAATTGGCATTAGCATCTGCTGTGCAATACGCTTTCTGACCAGGAGACTTAGGGAGGGTTTGTTCCTGTAAAGTACCCCTAGTTTGGCATAGGTCTTTGTTGTCAGGGTATCAATGTGCATCCCGAATGTTAAGTGGGAGTCAAACCATAAGCCCAGGTATTTAAAACTAGTGACAGGGGTTAGGGTGGTGTTAGCGTTGGTTCTAATCAGGAGCTCAGTCACTGGAAGCTTTACAAATTTAGTCTTGGTCCCAAATACCATTGTTACAGTCTTGTCAGTGTTTAAAAACAGTTTGTTTTGGGAAATCCAGTTTTCGAGTCTCAAAAAGTCAGACTGAAGTATGTGCTGAAGGTCAGAGAGGCTATGGCTGTGTGCATATAGGATTGTGTCATCTGCATACATGTGTATTGAGGCTTCCTTACAAGCTGTGGGAAGATCATTAATGAACACTGAGAAGAGTAGGGGCCCCAGAACAGAGCCTTGCGGGACACCACAGGTGATATCCAGGGGGTTGGAGTTAGAGCCTGAGATGGACACATGTTGGGATCTTCCTGATAGGTAGGACTGAAACCAGTTTAAAGCATGTTTCCCTATTCCAGAGCTCTGGAGTTTGTTAAGCAGGATAACATGATCAACTGTGTCAAAAGCCTTTGCAAAATCTAGGAATACTGCACCAGTGAGTTGACCCCGTTCCATTCCACACTGGATTTCATTGCAAACTTTTAGCAGGGTAGTTACGGTGGAGTGTTTGGGACGAAACCCAGACTGGAATTGGCTAGGGAAATTTGTCTTGGTGTAGAAATCGCTTAATTGGGAGTGGACACATTTTTCCATGACTTTGGATAGAATTGGGAGAAGTGAGATTGGCCTGTAGTTTGAGACAGTGTTTTTGTCCCCACTTTTGAAGATTGGGACAACTCTGGCAGTTTTCCAGGTCTTACGAATATGGCCTGCAGACAGGATAGAGTTGACTATGGACGCAATTGGTTTGGCAATGGCTGGGGCACCAAGTCGTAGGAACCTAGATTGTAATAAGTCGGGTCCACATTGGCTGCTTAGTTTTAGTTTGAGGAGCGCTTGTGTAATCTCCTCTTCAGATACTGGGCTAAATTGAAAATTGTGGGCAGTGTTGGGAGGGGGTGGGACTGTAGGGATACTCCCAGGATGAGATTCATGTTTGGGGTTTGTGCTGCGTTTCGCTAATAAGTTAGTGGCACACCCCACAAAGTAATCATTGAATGCATTTGCAATGTCAGTGGGGTTTGTCAGAGTAATATCCCCCTTAGTGATATTACTTGGTTGTTGATGGTTAGGAGGCTGGAATATATTGTTGATAACCTTCCAGAAGTTAGCTGGGTTTGATGTATTCTGGTGGAGATTGTCAGAGTAATATTGTGCTTTTGCATGCCTTGTTTGCCTTGTGCACATGTTCCGCATGCATCTGTAGTGATTGAGTTCCTTGGTAGTGCCAGTTACTTTGTAGCTTTTCCACAAGGCATCCCTGAACTGGTAGAGTGCTATAAGGTCAGGTGTAACCCATGGAAGGTGGGCCCCCCTGTACCTTTATTTTGCGTAGTGGAGCATGGGTATCGCAGAGTTTTAAGAACTCGGATTGGAAATAGTCGAGCGCAGAATCGGGGTCAGGAATTAAATTGATTCTGTGCCATGGGCAGTTGGTAAGGTCATCCAGAAACTGTTGTGGGTTAAAGTTTTTAAATGTTCTAGTGATTAGAACTTTAGGGCTTGAATGGGGCGGTTTAATTTTCCTTACACAGTACACTATTGCATGGTCACTGAAAATATCAGGAAGGATGCCAGAGGATTGGATTCTGCTGGGGTTTGAGGAGAGAATCCTGTCTAGCAAGGAATGGTTATGCGATTTCAGGTTTATCCGTGTGGGTTGGGAAATGAGTTGGGATAGGTTAAGTGACTTGAGTTGTATCTGGATTTTGTGGTTTTTAGGGTCAAGCCAATTGAAGTTGAAATCCCCTAGAACTAGCAGCTCACTCTTCTCATTCAGAGAGGAAATGGAGCCAAGAAATTGGGTGATATCAGTCAAGGATTGTAGAGGGGCTTTAGGGGGGCGGTAGATGCCAGCAAGCAAGATGAGCTTAGAAAAGGTTAGGCAGATTTTGCCAACTAGAGTTTCAAAAGAGGGTGGACTTGGTGGGCAATTTAACAGTGTAAATTGTAAGGTGTCTGCAATATAAAATAACACCCCTCCTCCTCTCTTTGACCTATCTCTCCTAAAAATGGAGTATCCCTGAATGGCGATATTTGCATCAGGGGTTTTAGGGGATAGCCATGTTTCTGTAAGAACAATGGCTTTGGGTTTATGCATAAGGCACCATGCCCTTAGTTCATCCAGTTTGGGCAGCAGGCTCCGGATGTTTATATGGGCGACAGATAGCCCTTTTTGGAATTTAAAGGTGGAATTCTCAGGGGCATGGGACAGAGCTGAAATGGGAGGACCTGGGTTAGGTTCAATATCACCTGCTAAAGAGAGTAATAGTATGAGTAGAAATTTGGGTAGTTGTTTGCAAGTTGTAAATTTGTGGTGTTTTCCATTAGAGTGAGCAGTGGTTGGTGTGCTGGTTTTTAGAGTTCTCCACCAACATTCAGTAGATAGTGCAAGGCTTTTGAGTAGTCCAGGGTGTATGGTGATGTTGGGTGTGGGCCAGGATGGAGGAGTTTGTAGTGGATAGAGGGAGTAACATCTCCATGAGGCCAGGAGAAAGAAAAAAGTTAAAATACATAGCAGGTTCATGATGCCAGAGGTAGGCAGTGCTGCAAGGAGCTGTTGTGAGCAGAGTGAGTGTGAGCAGACTAACAGCAGGTGTGTGCCTGTTCCTTGTCAAATGTTTAGCTGTATTGCAATGCTAGAGTCAGTTCAGGGTTTCAGTGTATTGTGCAGTCAGTTTTGGGAGAGACTGCAGTAAATAAGTTGTAAAGGGGTGGGGGGTTGAAATAGGCAGGTTAGCAAGCATGGGATCATAGTGTGATCTGAATAGCTTACTGTTTGTTGTCTTGAGTAAAACAGTCACATGACCCTCCCCCTCCCCAATCAGTCAGCTTGTTCCATTTGGTCAATTAACAGCACAGAGTTAAGAGGAAAAAAAAAAAAACTTTTTAAATTTAAACATACTAACTTATATCAATTCTACAAGGCCAGATTCAGTTTTTTACACAGGGTTTCAACATCAGGAACATACTTATATCAATTCTTCAAGGCCAGATTCAGTCTTTTACACAGGGTTTCAACATCAGGAACATACTTATATCAATTCAACAAGGCCAGATTCAGTCTATTACACAGGGTTTCAACATCAGGAACATACTTATATCAATTCTACAAGGCCAGATTCAGTCTTTTACACAGGGTTTCAACATCAGGAACATACTTATATCAATTCTACAAGGCCAGATTCAGTCTTTTACACAGGGTTTCAACATCAGGAACATACTTATATCAATTCTACAAGGTCAGATTCAGTCTTTTACTAAGGCCTTGAGCCCATTTTCTATCGTACATGCTCAAAACAGCCACATCGTACGTGTTGGTTTTTTCCCCCTGCTAGCGTTCTTAAACTTTACGTACGGTAGCTGATAGGAAAAAAAGCCGCGTGTAGCATTTGCATGGAGATTTGGCATCTCCATGCAAGGCTGTTACAGGCGATCGTACACAAAATAAAATCATTTTAATAATAGTGTACATGAGCAGGGGGTCGCCGGAGCTGAACCGCATTGGTTTCAGGTCCGGAGACCCCCTACTTCAGGAGATACAGGCCCCATTATGGGGTGCCGGTATCCCCTGCACTTTCAAGCTTCCGCGTCACGTGACCGGGACATTTAAATTCTGCATGGGATACCGGCACCCCATAACGGGGCCTGTGTCTCCTGAAGTAGGGGGTCCCTGAGGCTGAAACCAATGCGGTTCAGCTCTGGAGACCCCCTACACATCTACACTACTGTCAAAACACACATATCAATAAACAATAATTCCTTACCTTAGCGGATAGCCGCCAAGGTAATGAAGCTGCATTAATGTACATTTTAATAATAGTGTGCGGGAGCAGGGGGTCCCCTGAGCTGAACCGCATTGATTTCTGCCTCAGAGACCCCCTGCTTCCCGAGTTACAGGCCTCGGTATGGGGCATCGGAGGCCAATGTCGCCGCCATCTTTATAGCGTCCAAGACGCGACGTGGGCTCTATAAAGATGGCGGCGACACTGGCTCCGATGCCCCAAACCGGGGCCTGTAACTCGGGAAGCAAGGGGTCCCTGAGGCAGAAATCAATGCGGTTCAGCTCAGGGGACCCCCTGCTCCCGCACACTATTAATAAAAATACATTAAAGCAGCTTCATTACCTTAGCGGCTATCCGCTAACGCAATGAAGGGGTTAAGGCACAATAGCATGTTTATTGGGGACAATTGCAATATACAACACACATCCCCCCCCCCCCCCACCCCCTAACACATACAATACAGTAATGGGCAAAATTACTATTATCCACATATGGATAATAATGCATTTGCCCATTTAAAATACATATAAATCACAATAAATACATATTACACTTACCTTTTCCAGGCACCCACGATGAAGGCCGTCTTCATCCTCATCTTCATCCTGCCCATGTCCCTCCAGTGCTGCAAAACATACAAAACAATCAAAATAGCCAAGGTAATGTCCCCTAGCCCCTTAATCACCTTAGCGGTCATTAACCGCTACAGTCATTAAGGGGTTAACCCACCCTCACCCACCACTTGGGAGGCCTAAATACCCTCCCCCACTACCATCCCATGAGGCCTATCCATCCCTCACCCACTACCCAGGCGGGAGGCCTACCCACATACCCTTGGGGCCAATACCCCATTCCCCCACCCCCAGTACCCACAATAAAAACAATACACAGCCCTACAACTCTGATTGGCTCTAGTAGACCATGTGACAGAGGCTTTGGGGAGAACGGATGTGATGTCATTCAAAGCCTGTCACATGGTACTAGAGCCAATCAGAGTTGGGATGGACTTCCCACGCTCTGATTGGCTACCGTACCATTTGAGGGCGGCCATGTTTCTTTTCATGACGTCATCTTAAAGGCAAATGAAGCACAGCCATTCTGATTGGCTGGCGTCATTGCCTTTAAATGACATCATTTTTTTAAATTTTCGGCCAATTCACATGTTTTTCACGGCCCAATCAGGGCCATGGGAACCATTTGACCAAAATGTGACGTCATAGGCCTATAAAAGCCTATGTCGTCTCATTTTGAAGGCAGACGCCGAGGAGGAAGGACCTCCTACAGAAGAAAAAAGGCCAGGGCGTGGCCGAAGAAGAGAAGAAGACCCCGGAAGAGAGCGGAAGAAGAATGCAGATGAAGACCCCACAGACTAAATGGATTACAAATAGAAGACACAGACCCCTGGATTGTTATGGTTTATTATTTAATGTTTTTTTATTTTATGGTTTTTTATTTTATGGGTTCCTGTGCGTGGATTGGTTCGAGAGTAAGCCGATCGACGGGCCTCGGGGAGTGGGTCAACTAATGGTAAGTAAACCCCAAAAATGTTATAACTTTTACAGTTTTTTTGAATTTTTTTAATGTGATTGTATTTTTTTGGCCAATATCATTTCTTGCCACTGTATGTATGTATGTCTCGATCGATATATACATACAGGGTAAGAAATGATTATTTTTGGAAATGCTTGTTTTACACTAATTAAAATGTATTTTGCTATGCTTAAATGTGTGTAATGTAATGTTTAATTAGATAGATGTAATGTTTGGTGTTGTGTGCAGTACTTTAGGTCAGGGTGATGCTTGCTTTTTTATAGTGGATTATTTTTGGTACTTATATTTTGTCTGATGGTAACTTTTTTTGTGAATTGTTTTGGTGAAAGATTAAAATAGTTAATTGTGTAATTGATTTGTATGGTATTTTAATTGTTTTGAGATTTGATTAATTTATGGTCATTTATTTCTGTTGACTTGCTTGGTTTAAATAGTATACTTGTTTGGATTTAATTGTATTTAATTGTATTTTTTTTTTGAATATTTTATTGTTAACATTGATTGGCAGAGTGTACATGGTGCACAGATTTTATGCATCATGTATACAATGTAAATTCAATGTTTTCATTGTCATTTGATGATATTGATTGGAAGATAAGAATTATTTTATTATGAAATAGGATTTTGTTTTACTGTGGCTATATAATATTGTACTTTTCATATGCAAGGTGATGTATTGCTTTGGAGAACTGGTATTTTTATTGGTGCATGTTTTTGTTAACCCTTAAACATTTCTTTGTATATTGGTTAATCAGGGCCAGGGTGGCTTAACCCCTTAATTACCTTTGCTGTTATTATCCGATAAGGTGATTAAGGGCTTTATTGATATCAGACTGTAGTTGCAGTGTATTGGCTATGTATTTTGTTGGCAACAGAGGACACGGAATTTGCTGTCGAGGGGGCTTCATATTGATTAGGTTAGTAGAACTTTATTTATTTTATTATGCTAGTTAATATGTTTAATAATGGGCAAATAATCTATTATCCCTATCTGGATAATAGTTATTTTGCACATTATTGTACTGTATGTGTTGGGGGGGGGGGGGGATTTATAGGTCAGGTTTATTTTTTTTTACATACAGGGTTGGTTCCTTTTGGTCTGCGGGGACCTCTGGAGACCACCTGAGGTCTCCTCGGGCTTTGTACGGTACCAGGCTGGAGGTGTCCACGGGGGATACCTGCAGGGAAGAACCGATGGCCCCACATCTGTTGGGGGCACCGTGGACCCGTAGGGACCACCCGAGGGCCCCCAGACCCCCATGGGAACCACCCAAGGCCCCTCAGACACCTGTGGGTCTGACCCGGGGCCCCCCAGACACCCGCGTGCCTACTCGTGGAGACCCCATTGTGGCCCACGGAGACCACCTGGTGGACCACGGCGCCTTGCGGGGACCACCCGTAGGCCTCCAGACCCTGTTTGAAACCTTGTGCTGGGCTACTATGAGGCTTACGGACACCCGTCAGGGCCACCGGGGACTCCCGTGGGCCTGGGGTATTAACCCTGTATGTAAAATAAAAAATCATGTATTTATGGGGGGGCACAGGGGGTGGGTTATGTATTTAATAAATATAATGATCTTTATTGTGGGGCTGTGTATTGATTTTATTGTGGGTACTGGGGGTGGGGAAGGGGGTATTGGCCCCAACGGTATGTGGGTAGGCCTCCCGCCTTGGTAGTGGGTAGAGTGGTTAGGCCTCACGGGATGGGTAGTGGGGGAGGGTATTTAGGCCTCCCGAGTGGTGGGTGAGGGTGGGTTAACCCCTTAATGACTGTAGCGGTTACTGACCGCTAAGGTGATTAAGGGGTTAGGGGACATTACATTGGCTATTTTGATTGTTTTGTATGTTTTGCAGCACCGGAGGGACATGGGCAGGATGAAGATGAGGATGAAGACGGCCTTCATCGTGGGTGCCTGGAAAAGGTAAGTGTGATATGTATTTACTGTATTTATTGTAATTTATATGTATTTTAAATGGGCAAATGCATTATTATCCATATGTGGATAATGGTAATTTTGCCCATTACTGTATTGTACATGTTAGGGGGCGGGGGGAGGGGGGTGTATTTAGTTAGAAATATTGTTTATTTTTTTGAAGGCACAACATTGGTACCGCAGGCCCGTGGGGACCCCGGGAAGGCCGCGGGGACCCCCGGACTCCCGCGGGGACCCTGCTTGGTGAGCCGGGGACCCCCGGACCCCTGCGGGGTCAGCTGGGGACACCCGCGGGACCCCCGGCCTCCCTCGGGGACCCCCGCGGTGTCAGACGGGGACACCCGCCGGCCTGTTGTATGGGTGTTGCGCATGCAAAAATGTAAACAAAGAAATTTTTCAAAGTCCAGCTTTTTTATCACCTGCCTTTAGCTGGCGAGCTTTGTTGAACGCAACTTTCGCGTACGATAAGTTTGCGTAGCTTAGTGAATCCCGGAGAAGGGCAGAATTGAACGCAAACAGGTTATCGTACGAGCAAAGTTGGACTTTGAAAAATTTCCTGAAAAAAGCCAGTTTTAGAACCAAAGTGCCTGTTTGTGTGGCTTAGTGAATCGCTTTCGGCGGAACATCACGTTCTAAGAGCACTTTGCGTTCTTAAAACGACTTATCACAGCTTAGTGCATAGCCCCCTTTAAGTGGCAGGACAACTGAACAACTGAAGTTTAAAAGGAAGTTCAAAAAAAGTGAAGAAGAAGTGGACACCTCCAACTGGCCCTGATTCCTGCATTTGAACTACGCTGGAAAGGAGGATATCATCTATACCAGACTGGATCATTACTGCTGTGATGCTGCCTTTACCATTTATATTTGCTGTGACTTCACTTCTTCTCACATTATGGTATGGGGTTTTCCCCCTTTCTATGGTGCTGCACTTGATTGACAGTTGGGGGTGGTACATCCTGTTGTAGCTGGGACAGCTGAGTGCCCGCCTCCTAGCTGTACTTAAGGGTAGGACCGCACTAAAGTTAGGAGGTATTCCTTCCCCTCTGAGGAAGGCAGGTCATACAACAGGGAGCCTGAGATTGGGGCCTTCTCATGTGCTCTTCCCTCCGGGGGAGAGTGAGTGTGGACCATACCTCTGCCTCTGCTAGGGAGGTGGGGAAGAGCTAGGACGGCTGCAGGTGCGTCACGGTCCAGGGACCATCTTCAGTGATAGCTGACCTGACAGACTGTATCTGACAGAAGACTGCCGTGTAATTGTTACGTCAGAGTGTAGTATATAACTCCTGCCTGTTGCGTGACCTTACTGGGAGGAGAGGTAATAAGTTCTACCGTGGGAGATCACCTTCAGTTCCTGGAGCTTACGGCAGATGGAGGCGCTGCACTGCTAAGGAGATATATAGGGTATGAACCCCAGAAGCCTGTTCCTGTGTCCCCACTACCATCGGCGGACAACTCAGCCCTCCTGTTGCCAGCAGGCTATTGCACCATACATCCTGTAATGGCCCCTATCTGCGATTGGGTGGGGGAAACACTGTTACACATAGAAACACATCATATGTCCTTATAAAATAAGAGTGATGTGGAGATAAGGGACCTCTTAAGTGGGAACTCACATTCTTCCAGAATCAATAAAACATATCCAAAACTGTGGCAAATGACTCAGTAGATGGTGGGGATCCTATTCAATCTTGGCTCAGATGGATATAAGGTGATCCCCAATCTCGTGTGGTGTGGACGTGGAGATGGCAATACAGGAGTTAATGGAACGAGAGAGCGAACATAGTGCAATCCAGATAAAGGTATATACTTTATACTGTATATGTTAAAATATAGAATGTACACTTACATAGTGTCACATATAATAAGGCACATAAAAAATGGTGTGTGTCTGATGCGGAGCTCTCACCGCTGCGTCCGTCAGGAATCTCTCCTTCGCGTCACTTCCGGTTGTGACGCACTTCCGGTCCGGCAAAAGAACAGCACCCATTTAAACAAAGAAACATTGCTTTCAATGGGATTCATTCTCTTCTAATGTGTTTTTTTGCACTGGTTTTGCAGTCAGAAGACTGAGAGACAATAACATCCTGCCTCAAAGATCTTACAATCAAATTATATGAAGAATATTAAAAATATTATAATTATTACCAGTTAATTGCTGGAATTGTGACCAATCAGAGAGCCAGGGATTTTAGAAGTGCCCAGAATTGTAACTCTTTTAGACAATAATAAAAATAATAAACAATCCTGTTCCTACTCCTTTTTGGGGGTTCCACCCTGAAAATTAACATGCTGCAATACAATAAATGATTGAGTATGCAGTTCCTGCCATTAAAATATTTATTTCCTCAGAGAACGGAGACTCAAAAAACATTTTGCCGACGGCCAGTAATTACCTCCCACAAATGTTTTCTTCCCCCTTCCGCACAGCAGAGTTGGCCCGTACTTTTCTGGTAAATCGAGTGGCTTAGAAATCAGCAGGAGAACCAATCAACTGTACATTTTTTTTGTGACTTTCATAGTCTCTTTATTCCTATAATAGAAAAAGCACTAGGTATTCTAGACGTATGTTCCTGTTTGAGGGGAGGAGTACATTCGTCCCTCAAACATGAACCGCTGCTTTAATAGACTACACTGTCATTCTTTCCCCACATTTTGTCAAGCTTGCCCATCCCAAATCACTATATTTTATTGTATCTGAGAACAAAAAAAGGAACATATGGCAATGTAATTCCTGGGTTGATATCCTCTCGGCTGGCAGCCCTTTAAAAGCATTGTCTGAGGCTTTATAAGCCGTCGGTCTGATCCCTAAACCCTAAATTTAAATTGGGTTCTGCAATACCATTTTTTTTAAATAACACTGAACCTTTTGAGCACGGCTGTTTAAGATCTTTGTGAATGTGGCCTTCTAGGAGATAGATAAAAGGGCACGCAACAGAGAGGAAATTAAGCAAAAGAAAACCAAGATATTGTCAAGAAAAGAGTCTGCTATGTATCCTGGTTGATACTTTTCAAGCCCTAATGGCCTTCAGATAATTACTTTAGTAAACTGAATTATCCTGTTCTGATGTAAGAAGTATAAATTAAAGAGCATATACTAATCACCAGATCAAGGGTTTATGATGACACCATTAGCCACAAGATTTAAACTGCTTTTAGTCCTGGGATTTATAAACGGCAATAAAAGTCATATCATTTAATAAACAGAGCATATTATAGCAGCATAAGTAAAAATATACGACTCAGAATTAGCAAATAGGTTTCATTGTTTCAGGGACAGTATACTAAGGCGTAGATATATTTATTGGCACGAGCTGAGCACTTGCTCTTTTAAAGGGTCATACATCTCCATTTATATCTTCCTTGCACCCAAAGTAGCCCTTACATATGTATTGTGTATAATGTAATATTGAATATTATGGTTCTTATAGTTTGACATTCTCATCTTAATTTGCAAAGCTAAGCAACTTTAAAATAATACAGAATTTGTCACATGACTGAGTGCATTAAAGACACATGGACTGGAATGGGCTATGATGTGTCTTCCAGCACCAGAAGGTGTCTTATTGAATAGCACTGCTTAGTAAATATGGCCCTTTATGTATTGCAAATCCAGTATACAGTATGTTGCTCGGTGGGTCAGTACCTTCAACCTCATTTTGGCTAATAGCAGAGCTAGGTTTCATTGGAGAATTATTGATGAACTAAGCTTTGTCAAAAACAATTTTTTTTAAACTATTTTAAATGTTTGTTTAACAAAATGCATTAATTATCATGATGTAATCCGTTAAACCATAAATTCATTTTGAATCTAGGTTTTTGGTCCTTTAAAGTTAATACAGTGATACAGGCCTGCTTTCTTCTTCAGGATTCTTACATTGCACAGATTCCCCTGGTGTTATTCAGTCCAAATGCTTCTTTTCCATTTCCCAGTACATCATGCGATTTTAATACAGTCCTTATTGTCTGACTCTTAATCCAGTGTAGTCTGGATCCCAATATTTATGCTTTTTTATGGGGGGGGGGGGGGGTTGGGAATATAGATTTGGATAAACAGGGCACCAAAAACATAGATTGTAAGCTCTACGAGGCAGGGATTGTGTGTCTGTAAAGCGCTACGTAAAACTAGCAGCGCTATACAAGAACAAACAATTATTATTAAATCAATACCCCAAACCTATCCATTGTTTGCCTTTTCTTCAATTCATAAGCAATCAATCTTTAAGTACGTTGTTAGAGGACCACTGTCTGTGTTTATATATCAATCATAGAAATTGCCATTATTTAATCCATCAGGTGCAGACTTCTTAAAAAGGATCTCTTTTGCATCTTCAGCTGGAGTCATATATGAGCCAGTCATACTAAGGCATGGAAGTGCAAGCTTTCTGCGCTGCGCCCCCCTGCTTGCACTCCCCCATTGTCCCCCCCCCCCTTACCTTTAATCCGACATCAAATGACGCCGCAAGGAGACGTCACATGACTCATAACGCTGCGTCGCCCGAAGCCGGCAGACTTTAGGTAAGTGAGTTACAGGGGCTTCGTGCTAAAGAGCCCCCCCCCCCCAAAGAAAATCTCACGACCCCCAGTTTGCGCACCCCTCTACTAAGGTATATGAGCAGGTGGGAGAAGTAATGTATTTCCCTTGACTGAATCGTTCTGTGCAAAAAAATGATCTATTTGAGCATATCCCGCTTTTCGGCTTGAACCTTGGAATGCTACACGCCTTCACCCCACACATTAACCAGTAGCTAACAACTTGTAATATCATTTATGAGACATAACATGGGTAATAATTTCCATGCATGTTTTTTGGCAATCCCAGGGAAGAATTCGTACTGTAAATAAAATCCAGATGACAAAAGGGAACATAAATTGGTAAAATCAAGTTTACTTTTAGAGCCGAAAAACTCATAATGATTATCTGAATTGTTTATCAAAAGTAGAATTCCTACTGTATTTACTTGAAACTCCAAATATATGAGAAATTGTTCTACAAAGAAAAAGCCATGACACCGTTAGAGTATTTTGAGATGTCCCTGTAGATGTCAAAGACTGTAATTGGTGCATCGCTCCATATTAGGCTGTGTGGAAATGTAATTTTAAAATAAGCACTCTACAATTTGCTAGTTCCAACATTACAGGAGGCAAAATCTCTTCATTCCGTGATGCACATGAAGGACCTGTTAGGGAAAGATGCTGAACAAAAAGTTACCAAGAGCAGCACAAGATAGTATTAAGGTCTATCAGGCTAAGCAGCAGAAATGATTACATAGCAGAACAACTGTCGAGGTAACAAAGAGGAGACATTTTCAAGAGGACATAATTCAATCAAAATGGCGAATCAGAAAGGTGTTACAGAAATACCTGGTATAAAATGATTTTCTGAATGTTCCTGTGTGACTTCTGTAAGAAGTGTCAAAACGAAATGTCCTTCTGTATTTTTATATGTAGGTTATACGAGTGCAAGATCCACATATGTTAAACTCGACAAGAATATATATTAATCTTGTAACACTGTTCAAAATAAGTCTGTATTTATTGTTTATCATATCCACAGAGCTCGTGAGTTAACATTACGTGAGTTAACATTATGTAAACCTAAGTTAACGTCACGTTATGCCTTAACGTGTGACTAAACAATGAAGGGTTAAGTCCTGTTTGTGGACGTAATGGGTATTGTGTTAACTATAACGGATGTTAGGGATAATTATATGCAAAAAAAAGGCGTGTACTCCAACGCAGGGATTTAACGTGACATTAGTTAAGTCAGCGGTGTGCAAAGTGGCGGGGGTTGTGGTTTTTTGGGGGGGGGCGCAGGCGGTTGCAGAGGCCCTGCACTCTTCCCCGAGGCATTTAAATAAAATTTCGGGGGATCGCGTGAGGCCTCTGCAACTCACTTACCGGGATTCAGACGAGTTGCTGTGACACGTCGCCATGGCAACGCGGCGTCAAATGACGCCCCGTGTCATGCGGAGTGACGTCACATGGCAATGGGGTCACGTGACCCCACAGTGTCATTTGACGCCATCGAACCACGCAAGGGGGGCGCGAGAGCAAGGGGGAGCAGGCAGGGGGGCGCAGCTCAAAAAGCTTGCCCTCCCCTTAGTTAAGTCATACATAAAGGGGGAGTTACTCCCAACCAGATTCTGAAATTTGGTGGGGGGGGAGAGAGAGATAGATACCTGGGGAAAATATAGGACTCCTTTCCCCCTCCCTACCTCTCTCGAAAAACTCCTATCATCTGGATAGGGGTAACGCCACAATTAGGCAAGACATCAGGGCTGCCGACGGGAGGGTAAGCCTGAACAAGTGTCTCGGGCCCGGCTGCCAGTCCTCTTGTTACTGGCGGGCCCCGGTTCTCCGCCTGTGGCGGGCATCCCTCACTGACACTGTCCTACGCCGAGCCTCTGTTACTGGCATGCGCCGGGCCTCTCTGACATCGGCGTGCACCGGAAGCAAGCTGGCATGAGAGAGAGGCCCGGCGCATACCGGCATCAGAAGCTCGGCGTGGGACAGTCATTGAGCTGGGGGGGAGCCGGGACCCAGCAGCAACTAGAAGACCGGCAGCCAGCTAGGGGAGAGCTGGGGCAGCAGAGGCCTGAGACCATCCTCGAGGTAGGTAAGTTTGTATTTATTTGGGGGGGAAGGTTGAATGTATTTGAGGGGGTTGTATTTATTTGAGGGGGGATGTATGTGCATGGGGGGTGGCTCTTGTATGTATTTGAGGGATGGGGTGGGCTTTTGTATGTATTTGGGGGGGGGTGTATATATTTGGGGGTGGGGGGTTGTAAGTATTTGGGGTGTGGGGTGTTGTATGTATTTGGGGGGTAGGGTTGTATGTATTTGGTTTTTTTTGTATGTCTTTGGGGGGTGGGAGGAATTTTGTATGTATTTGTGGGATGGGGTTCTTTATGTATGTATTTGTGGGATGGGAGGGTTGTATGTATTTGGTGGGTGCTTTTTATGTATTTGGGGGGTGGGGTTTGGGGCTTTTATATGTGTTTGGGGGTTGTATGTATATGGGGGTGGAGGGCAGTTTGTATGTATTTAGGGTTGTTTTTTTGTATGTATTTGGAGGGTGGGGGTTTGTATGTATTTGGGGGGTGGGGGTGAGTGAGTAAGAGCGGGAGTTAAGAGTGAGGCGGGGGGAGGGAAGAGAGGGAATGAGACAGAGGGGAGAGAAATACATGGGAAGAGCGGGAGAAATAGAGGGGGCTTGCGAGGTGTGAAATGGGGGGGCCTCACAAGACCACCGACACGGTTGTATCTCGAGTCCTGTGTCCCGGGAAAACTGTCTGTGGCCCTGTAAGACTTAATTAGTTTTGTGGATATACGTTAAACTTAGGCCTCGTCCAGTCTGAGTGCTTGCTCGCATGCCCCCCGACACTCCCCCCCCCCCCCCCCCGAGTGCGCAACTAGCTGGCCAGGAATCGCCAAGTACCTGACGTCACGGCGCTCGAGCGACAGCAAGCGCCCTCCCACCCTGGCCGCAGGCTTAGGGAAAATAACAATTCCACTACAATTTCCTGGAAAAAACATAATTTACAAAAAGATAAGGGAGTATATATATATATATATATATAGAGAGAGAGAGAGAGAGAGAGAGAGAGAGAGAGAGAGAGAGATTAAGAGTACAAAGAAATATTAAAATGCGAATTACAACAATTACATTAACAAATTATAATAATAATATAGTTTAATTAATAAAGCAGTAAATAGTGACACAATCTTGAAATGTATAAGCATGATAAAATCAAATAAATAAAACATAATAATTGTGTTAACCTTATCAAAGTTACAGGACTGTCACAAAAAGAACATCACATTTAAATGAGGAGAGAGGGGTGTTGTAAAAACGCATCGGAATTATTACTAATAATAATAGAAATAATATTATTCAGCCTCCCCTTGATTTATTTTAGACAGGTCTCTTCTAATTACATAGAAACATTGCTCTGGACTGGGACATTCAGCAAGTTCTGCAGCAGAGAGTAGGACAAGTAGTATGCAGCAGTGACTGCTCTGGGAGCTTGTTAATATAAAGTGATGTATGTGAGGAGCCTGGCTGTGCGTGTGCCTTGCACCCGCCCTGAAGAACTTGCTGCTGCTCTCTATACTGTTCGCTGTCAGCTGCTCTTTTGAATGAGCCCTGCAGCTTCTGGAAGTTTACACTGCATCCTCTGCTCGAAGTACAATGAAAGCTTACAGGAGAACACAGCATCCAGCAGGGAGGGGTCCTTTGAAATGTCAGATCACCTATGGACTTCAATGGATCTGAATCTCCTGAAGCTAACTTGTTGGATCCTAATGCTGGATTACACAAACAGATCCAGACTAACTGGGAAACAGGAGGCAGGAAGGAAATTATTTCCCCCCCTCATGAGACATCAATGTTTCACTGGGTTTTTGTCTTTGTTTGCGCGAGAGTGGGGTAATTGATGGAGGGGGGAGAGTGAGTGTGGGTGAGGAAGTGAGGAAGAGAGGGAATGAGACAGAGGGGAGAGAAATACATGGGAAGAGCGGGAGAAATAGAGGGGGCTTGCGAGGTGTGAAATGGGGGGCCTCACAAGACCACCGACATGGTTGTAACTCGAGTCCTGTGTCCCGGGAAATCTGTCTGTGGCCCTGTAAGACATACTTAATACCATGTTATTTGAAGTTAACGCAAGGTTGTGCTACCGTAACATGACATTAGCCCTATGCTAATGAGATATAATTAGTTTTGTGGATATACGTTAACCTTAGGCCTCGTCCAGTCTGAGTGCTTGCTCGCATGCCCCCCGACACTCCCCCTCCCCCGAGCGCGCAACTAGCTGGCGAGGAATCGCCAAGTACCTGACGTCATGGCGCTCGAGCGCCAGCAAGTGCCCTCCCACCCTGGCCGCAGGCTTAGGGAAAATAACAATTCCACTACAATTTCCTGGAAAAAACATCCTTTACAAAAAGATAAGGGAGTATATATATATATATATATATATATATAGAGAGAGAGAGAGAGAGAGAGAGAGAGAGAGATCTCAGTAAACATTGAGCTCCTCACATCTAAACTCACGTTTGTTGATTTGACAACATAAATGAAGAATTCTGCTAATCATTGCCACTTAAAACCTCCTCTTGATAATTAAATTACATGAGCCTCCTTCTACAGCTGTGATTCTCAACCAGTGGGGTGCGCCTCCCCAGGGGGCATATCAGGAATTCAGAGGATGCGGGTGTTGTTTGAAAAAATATTCAATATTTGAATATAATTCTTTTGGGGAAAACGGAAGAAACAATTATACCTATTGCTTTCTTACTAAGTGTGCAGCGTATTATATCATCTTATGATGTGTAGTAGTGCACCTATTATGCAGAGTTCTCAATTTACAAAAGCTTTGATTTGTTTTTAGTTGCAATATTTCAAAATTTTAAATAAAATTATTGGGCAAAGCAGGTTTGACGGGTGGAGTGGGATTTTTATATTTATCAAAAAGGGGCATGGGTTAAAAAAAAGGTTGAGAAACACTGTTCTACAGTGATGTAAAGTAGCCTTCCTTGGTCTAATTACCTGAAACTAGCCCTCTAATCTTTGGCACTCACTTTGGTCTATTCCCATAACCAATCTTCTCCTACTGTCTCTGTACGTTCTCCCTACCTACCAACTAGACTGTAAGCTCCTCGGGGCAGGGACTTCTCTTCCTTAATGTTACTTTTATGTCTAAAGCACTTATTCCCATGATCTGTTATTTATATTATCTGTTATTTATTTGATTACCACATGTATTACTACTGTGAAGCGCTATGTACATTAATGGCGCTATATAAATAAAGACATACAATACAATACAATACAAAGTTGTCAAGTTTTGTGCTGCCCTGCTCTTAACATTGTATCCATGAAATTCTATTGTATTAGCTCAGGTGCAGCCCAGCTACCTGGAGTTGTTGGTTGAATGCCACAAAACAAGGCACCTAAAAAGCGGTCTAAGACATTTGGGTGTGGCTGTTTCTCTGCGACTAAATGAGCGCCGGCTCTTCGGCATAGCTAACCTGCCACAGGGACCTGTTGCCGCCGCCCACTTCGCCGCTAACGTAAGTGCCTAAGCTTAACCATTACCCTAAAACCCTCTGCCCCAAGCTTTTATCCTAAAACGCCCTCACCCTAAAACCCCCACCCCTAAAACCCCCTCCCCTAACCACTAAAACCCCTAAAGTTATCTACCCGCCCCTAACCACTAAAACCCCTAACGTTAACCCACTACCCTAACCGCTAAAATCCCTAAAACTAACCCCATATCCTAACCGCTAAAATCCCTAAAACTAACCCCATATCCTAACCGCTAAAATCCCTAAAACTAACCCCATATCCTAACCGCTAAAATCCCTAAAACTAACCCCATATCCTAACCGCTAAAATCCCTAAAACTAACCCCATATCCTAACCGCTAAAATCCCTAAAACTAACCCCATATCCTAACCGCTAAAATCTCTAAAACTAACCCCATATCCTAGCCGCTAAAATCCCTAAAACTAACCCCATATCCTAACCGCTAACATCCCTAAAACTAACCCTATATCCTAACCGCTAACATCCCTAAAACTAACCCCATATCCTAACCGCTAACATCCCTAAAACTAACCCCATATCCTAACCGCTAAAATCCCTAAAACTAACCCCATATCCTAACCGCTAACATACCTAAAACTAACCCCATATCCTAACCGCTAAAATCCCTAAAACTAACCCCATATCCTAACCGCTAAAATCCCTAAAACTAACCCCATATCCTAACCGCTAAAATCCCTAAAACTAACCCCATATCCTAACCGCTAACATCCCTAAAACTAACCCCATATCCTAACCGCTAACATCCCTAAAACTAACCCCATATCCTAACCGCTAACATACCTAAAACTAACCCCATATCCTAACGTAAAACTTACCTTCTCCCAGAAGAGGCCGGAGGTGGGGGTTCCAGTGGCGGATCTGCTGTGGCGGAGGGTCCCTCTGCGACCGAAAGCCGGCGGCCGTTTAGTCACGGTGAAACGGCCGCGCCCAAATGTCCCATTTTGCTTAAAATGGTTTTGGTAAATAAAATATTATAATAAGCACCAACACGAAGAATGCAATAAAGACAATACAATTAAAAGTACACCCACATGCTGCACACATTCCCCAAGATTATCTGCATCTCTCAAATATCATCAAGGGTTCACCCTACAGATAGGTTGGTAAGGGAGTAAACCACTATTTGGGTGATTCAAACTGGTGTCGGTGAAGACTTACATGAAACTTTCAGAGTCTTCAGTGAATCCAGGGTTTAATGCTTCACGAGCAGTGTGATAGGTTCCCCAAATCTTCAATTGAAACAGTTCATAAAGACAGCTATAGAATATACCCAGACACTGTTAGGATTAAGCCGCTTGTGGGGAAAGAAAACCTCTAACCTGACCGGAATGCATGTCCCATCCGGCGGTTCCTTCTCTGGCGGGTCACGTGTTCCCAGCGGGTCCTCGAGCAGGGAGTACAGAGACTCTCAGAGCTGCCTTAGTAGTGCCGGTGAGCTGTCGGTCCGGGGGAAAGAAACCTCACCACTGCTCTCCTTGTGGCGTGCATCCGTCCCAGCAGTAGATAGCAAGGTAAGTGAAAAGGGCTTGGAGCACTGCAGAAAAAAGTATCAGGCTGGCGGCAGCGTGCAACAAAAAAACTTTAATGTGGCATATAAGCCCCGATTAAAAAGACAGACAGAACAATTCTCTGACGCGTTTCGTCTTAACGACTTTATCAAAGAGTCTTTGATAAAGTCGTTAAGACGAAACGCGTCAGAGAATTGTTCTGTCTGTCTTTTTAATCGGGGCTTATATGCCACATTAAAGTTTTTTTGTTGCACGCTGCCGCCAGCCTGATACTTTTTTCTGCAGTGCTCCAAGCCCTTTTCACTTCACCCTACAGATGTTTGGTGTCGGTATAGGGACATCACAGTGGTCATTTGCATGTTCACCCTCAGATTCAGCGTAGCTGCGCATTACCACAATGAGGCCTTTTGTTCAAATGTTTATATCTTTTTAATTGTGCATGGAACTTTTAGCGCAAAAAAGTAATAACAAACCTTTAAAAAAGTGTGTGTATATGAAGACTTCATACATAAGACACACATGCTGTTTGGAAGGAATTTTTAGCCATGTTGAATACCAGATTGATACAATTTAAATTAAAACAGAATTGTATGTATTTTTTATTTATAGGTATTATTGGTAAATATGAATTATTAGTGAAATATTTATAATAGCCATACTGTGTAAATAATACATTTTGTTTATACTGCAACCTTCTGATAGTTGGTATTCCCCATGTCTGCTTATCCCAACTCCAATCCATCCAAAATGCTGCTGCCAAATTCATTTACCTCTCTCTCCGCTCCACTTCTGCTGCTCCACTACACAAATCCGTCCACTGGCTTCCTTAACCTCTACTATCAACAGTTAAAATTCTAGCATCTGACTTTCGAAGCTCTCAACGACGCTGTTCCCCTCTTACATCTCATCCCTAAATATATCCCTAAACGCCACCTACGTGGTGTAGTGGTAATTGTATCTGGTGGGTAGTGCTAATTGTATCTGGTGGGTAGTGCTAATTGTATCTGGTGGGTAGTGCTAATTGTATCTTGTGGGTAGTGCTAATTGTATCTGGTGGGTAGTGGTAATTGTATCTGGGGGGTAGTGATGGTGTTCATATCTGGGGAGGTTAGTGGTAATTGTATCTGGGGGGTAGTGATGGTGTTCATATCTGGGGAGGTTAGTGGTAATTGTATCTGGGGAGGTAGTGGTGTTTGTATGGGGGGGTTGTTTGAATCTTGGGAGTAATGTTGTTTGTATCTGAGCGGGATTGTATCTGGGTGTGTGTGTAGTGGTGTCTATATTTGGAGGGGGTAGTGGTGTCTATATTTGAGGGGGAGGGTATTGTGTGTTTATTGTGGGAGGTAATTATTGTGTGGGTGGGGGGGGGGGTTGTGTGGACTGTGTGAGGCCAGGGGGTAATTGAGTGATAGCAGAGAGGGGGGGAGAGTGAGAGAGGAAGAGAGGGGGTGAGAGTGAGAGACAGCGGGGTAGAAAAATACACGTGTGAAAGGGGAGGGCTCGCAGGGCCGCCAACACAGGCCTCATTCCCTCCAGATGATAAGTTCTCATGAGCAGGGCCCTCATTACCTCGTTGTATCTGTTATGCATGTTTATCCTTATTTGTATGCAACTCTGGTTATGTAATTATCCAATCTCTGCATCCCCATTTTACCGCACTGCGGAATATGTTGGCGATATACAAATAAACTATAATAATAGCCTATATAATTAAACATCTTTTTTTGTGGGAGAAAGGGAGGACCCCGCATCCACAAGATAGATAAGTGCAACTAAATACCGACACTAAGGTTTAATCAATATACAGTGATATGTCGGTGGTGCTGTAAGGGCAGGTAAATAGGGTGAGAGAGAGAAAAGGCCCTGAACAAAAAGCACTCTAGTATGCCATGCGTAGAGTGCTTTTTGTTCAGGGCCTTTTCTCTCTCTCACCATAATTAAACATCTGCATTGCGTCAAATACATTTTGGGGTTGATGCAGCTTCATTCTGCGCTAACACTAGTAAGAGGTTTTTTTTTTAAGAGTTTACACCAAGTTGAACTTGGAGGACGAGTTTGATGCACTTTTAATCGATTGTGTGATGCACGGATATATTCTTTGTTGTAACGTTAGTATTTACATCGGCACACTGAAGGGAGTCTATTTCTATGCGGTAAAAAAAAAATAGAAATCATTTTTGCCCCAGATGGAAATTGAGTTGGAAATGCGTCAATGTTGCTTAGTAGAAAGGCGCAAGTCTGTGATGTGAGAGACTGCGGCCGGCCCGGAGGACTTGTGTGAGACTTCTGCAGACACTATTAAGCGCTTTAGTCTTTCGTGTACTTATTAATGTTATGGCTTCTTGTCACTTTATTATCCGCCATAACTTATTTATGTGCAGCCTAGATGCAGCAATATTACATTTCCCTCTTTTTATTTATTTATTTACTTTTTTGCATATGTAAAGCATGTGACAATGTATAATTGTACACTTATCTAAGCTGGCAATTGTTTGGTGCTCCTGTTAAATCTGTAAAAATCCTGATTGTGTGACTAATATAATGGCTGCTTCAGTCAGTGTAGGGCTGCGGCCCTGCTGGCGCTGACCGCGCTCATGCTTGAGAGCGGTGACGTCACCAGCTCTCCGAGCATGAGCGCCGGGTGTCCTGTCTATTTTGCAAGCGCGCGCAGGGGGCATGGGGGCATTTTGAGCGTGCTTCAAACTCTCTTTTTTTTTGTCTACCCAAGCGCTAAGCTTGGGAGAGCATGCCTGCGCGCCCCACGTGAGCGGGGACGGAACAATTTAAATTGCAGGATCTAAACTTGGCAAGCGCCGCGCGCTAAGCGCTTGCGTGGACGCAGCCTAACTCGGCAGCTAAAATGTATCCTTATATTACTAAGGTAACATTATCTATTGTTACAGTTTGCAGCTCAAACGACTGGGAATATTGGCAACACATTATCACAAACAGGAAAGTGTTGCAAAGATCTTGCACTGCTTCACAGGTGGGCTAAAACATGCTATAGAAATCAAAAGATGCGTAAAAACTCATTAAAATGGCCTTGATTTGAATAATAACAACAACAAAATACAATAAGTATTATCTAATACTAAAGAGCTGATTTATTAAAAAAAAAACCATAGAAGATTTCACATGTGAGCTTCTTTGGTTCGTCAGTTTGATTTTTCTCAATGTAACCTTTCATACACGAAGAATTCAATGTCTTGTATAAACCTAGTATCAATATGCAGAATAATTTGTGTCTAGAAATTATTAAACACAATAACACCACTATGTTAAATGTGTTAGTTATACTTGTAATTCAACTATATTCCTCACTACAGGTTTTTTGTTGCTGTACAGTATGTTCATGATTCTAAGTGAGAAATATATGTGTAACTTCATAGTGGCTTGAACTGGTGGATCAGTTAATAGCTATACTGGCTTCCCAGCCTTGATGAAAGAAATGAGAAAAGAGCATTACCGGGGATAACATGCTCTGAGCTTCATTTGTGTCATGTCCCTATGTTGGATATCTGTCCCTTCAATATCCCAATATTTAACGTGTCAACTGCCTCTGTCTTGTGTTTATTCTAATTATTTTATTCCATCCTACCCTTTTTTTTTTAAATTAAGGTCATTGTGACTTTACCTGGTGCCCTTTGGAATTTTTGTTTGGTTTCTGACAAGGATCCATTAGCTTTCATTTTAGCCATTTGCAGAAATGTGATTTATTGTCTGTTACGCAGAGCGTCTGCATGTTGGAGCCATGGTTACCTGGCTAGCCTTATCAGCACCTTATTTTGGCATTTCCTTACTCACCACGCTTGTCTAACAAGGCAGGAGGTATCGGGTTACATTTTTTTTTATTGGCTTTGCAATTATCTCAAATGAAAGATCATATGTAGTTTTTGAACAGAATACAAACGAATATAGTGCGCAACTAAATACCTCTAGTGTAAAATAATATTTTTTAACCCCTTAACCACCTATGTGATAATAGTTGAAAAAACATCCTCAGGATTGAGAATGGGCGTCTGCAGCTATATTGTAAGGATGAGAAGCACCCCTAAACCAACTGAAATACAAAGAAAACAAAAGCGCAAACGCACATAGTGAAGTATGTAAAAAAAAAATATATATATTAATTATGGTAAGATATCTGCGTACATCAGATTAGAAGTTTATCAGCATTTCATGTGCATAGACATTGGTTACCAAACGACACACAGCCACTTCTGGATCAACGGATGTCCACTTTGCTGCCTTTGGAAGCGATCTCCGTCTGGGCACACGCCGTCACGGCACCTGGGAAAGACCCTCCGCTCGTCCTCACGATCCAGATGGAAAGCCCCTGCACGTAAGGGCCGTCGACAACGCCACTCAGTCCAGCTGATTGCCGATGGAGCGCCATCAGGGACCAGAGCTATGGAAGCCCCCGTCGGGCTGGTACGTCGAGTGTCCCAGCCACAAAGTGAGAATGGCCGTAAAGTGAGGATGGCCGTAAAGTGAGATTGTGCGTCACTTCAATGATGCCAAAATCCACAATTGTTCACAGAGGTTTGGAAACGACTCAAAAATGGTATTTAAGCACGTAGATTATGAACAAAATTACAGTGGGGGCTATAAAATCAATCCAATGCGTTTCTTAGCGTAAGCTACTTCATCAGGGATATTGATTACACAAAATTCGGAAATATAAATACCCTAAGGCCACATCTGATAGGTCAAACACAAAAGCATAATTAGCCAATCGAATTGTAGAATATCCATGTCACACATATGTGTGAATAAAGGTCTTTAACAACCTCTAAGTTTACCAGGTTTAACCCCATCAGTTGTGGCCAGGATAACAAGAACAGTACACAAACACTTTTATTATATTCGTAATAAAAGGAACCACCATTTGTCAAAACAATCCATTTCAGCAACATATAGTGGTATGGCGTTGCTACATAGATGACATTCTCTGTGTGTGGGAGGGGGATGAGGAGTCTGTGGATAGATTCATCCAATACATTTACATTAATGACCATAATTTGGTATTCACCCACGTCACACACACAGAGAATGTCAGCTATTTGGATCTTAATTTAACAGCGTCAGAAGATATGGGTGTTACAACATCCACTTTCTTCAAAAAGGTTGATACTAATAACCTCCTATTGGCCTCCAGTAACCATAAGAAATCTTGGATAAGTAATATACCTGGAGGCCAATTTATGAGAGTTAAGAGGAATTGCAGCAATGAAGCCGATTTTGAGAAACAAGCACAATTTCTCTTTTTGAGATTTATGGAACGGGGATATGATTATAAACAACTTATGTTAGAATTAGAGAAAGTTAGGAATATGGATCGTAGCAAAATGTTGATACCTAAGAATAAGAACAAAACTGATACAACTGGTGATAAAATAGTGGTTCCTTTTATTATGAATTACAACTCAATGCACAAAAAGATAGAGGGGGTTATTAAAAAACACTGGGGAATCATATCGACAGATCCGATTCTAAATGGTCATATCAGCTCATTTCCCAAATTCATTTATAGGAAGGCACGGAGCTTGAAAGATGCTCTTGCTCCAAGTGATATTGGGGAGTGTGCGAATTCAAAATCTGGACAATCTTGGCTTGGTACTGGTTTAATAGGGAACTTCCCGTGTGGAAGGTGTTGCATTTGTAAACTCCTTCACCCTGAAAGAAAAATATTTAAATCATGTAAGAATCATAAAACATTCAATATTACAGATTTTATAAACTGTAACACTAGCTTTGTAGTGTATCTATTAGAGTGTCCGTGCGGCCTGCAATATGTAGGCCGCACGAAGCGTAGTCATAAACTCTGCATCCAAGAACATGTAAGAAATATTAAAAATGCCCTACAGACTCACAGCGTAAGTTGCCATTATTCTACCCATCATAATAAAGATCCCTCATCCCTAACCTTTAAAGGGATCAAACATATACCTCGGAGTAGACGAGGAGGGGATAGATTAAAGGATGTTTCTGTCCAAGAAACATACTGGATACAGAAACTTGATACATTAGGGATCAATGGTCTAAATGAAAATATAGACCTATGGTGTCTATATTGAATGTGTCCTAAAGATTAATTTTCTGTGCTTTGTCTTGCCAATATACTATGTTAGATTTGTATTTTCAATGTTGGTCATTTTCATCCTTAATAAGTACTAACTGCTTGTTTGTTTTATTTCAGAGCCATATATATATTCTATATTGATCAATATGGTAGTTTTTAAATCTTTACTATTGTTTTTCATTTATATGTTATTTAAATATAATAAAAGTGTTTGTGTACTGTTCTTGTTATCCTGGCCACAACTGATGGGGTTAAACCTGGTAAACTTAGAAGTTGTTAAAGACCTATTTATTCACACATATGTGTGACATGGATATTCTACAATTCGATTGGCTAATTATGCTTTTGTGTTTGACCTATCAGATGTGGCCTTAGGGTATATATATTTCCGAATTTTGTGTAATTAATATCCCTGATGAAGTAGCTTACGCTACGAAACGCGTTGGATTGATTTTATAGCCCCCACTGTAATTTTCTTCATAATCTACGTGCTTAAATACCATTTTTGAGTCGTTTCCAAACCTCTGTGAACAATTGTGGATTTTGTCATCATTGAAGTGACGCACGATCTCACTTTACGGCCATCCTCACTTTACGGCCATTCTCACTTTGTGGCTGGGACACTCGACGTACCAGCCCGACGGGGGCTTCCATAGCTCTGGTCCCTGAGGGCGCTGCATCGGCAATCAGCTGGACTGAGTGGCGTTGTCGACGGACCTTACGTGTAGGGGCTTTCCATCTGGACCGTGAGGACGAGCGGAGGGTCTTTCCCAGGTGCCGTGACGGCGTGTGCCCAGACGGAGATCGCTTCCAAAGGCAGCAAAGTGGACATCCGTTGATCCAGAAGTGGCTGTGTGTCGATTGGTAACCAATGTCTATGCACATGAAATGCTGATAAACTTCTAATCTGATGTACGCAGATATCTTACCATAATTAATATATATATATTTTTCTTTACATACTTCACTATGTGCGTTTGCGCTTTTGTTTTCTTTGTATTTCATATGTAGTTTTTGCCTTTTTAAATTGCCTTCCTCGTTTATTTTTTCCCCCCATCTAACTTTAAAGTTTTAATTCTGGGTCATCTACTATATTGATTGGAATCTAGTTTAGTTACTTAGTTGGTGTTCCACCGAACGCTATTAATGCTCCCTACTTTTGAATGTTAACCCCTTCCCTGCCTGAGAACCAGATGTTTTGTGCCAATGGTCTGAAGATACAAAAAATAGGGTTAAAAAAAGTGGTATCGTACCAGCACTTTAAGAAGGAACCAATGAAACAACATTTAAAAAAAATATATATATATATATTTTTTTTTAAATACTAGAAATTAGAATACTAAAGTAAGAGATTAAGATACGATGAACAAGGAAATTGAACCACACCACTTCTCAGTTTGTTTAATTCCCGGAAGCATGATTTTGTTATTTGATTTGTTCATCAAATTAAGTCCTACCTATACAGTATCTGTAATTGAAGCTAAAATACAAGTTAATTGACAATACACCTGCCTGTTCTGTTCTATTTCATTGTTCTGAGGATATAAAATACATGCTGATGTTTATCTCTGTGCGATTTGGAGCTCTCAGCTGCAAAGTTACCATGTTTTAGCAGCCAGTAGAAGTTTAGTAATGCAATTATAACCATTTCAAATGTGCAACATTTTTAATCAGTATAGTCTAAACTGATGTCATTAGAGAGGGTTGGGGTTCCTAACAATGCATCTGATCTCAGACGTGCCATTAGAGAGGGTTGGGATTCCTTATAATGTATCTGATCTCAGACACATTATTAGAGACGGTGGGGGTTCCTTACAATGCATCTGATCTCCGACGCGCTATTAGAGAGGGTTGGGGTTCCTTACAATGCATTTGATCTCAGACGCGCTATTAGAGAAGGTTGGGGTTCCTTACAATGCATCTGATCTCCGACGCGCTATTAGAGAGGGTTGGGGTTCTTTACACTGCATCTGATCTCAGACACATTATTAGAGAGGATTGGGGTTTCTTACACTGCATCTGATCTCAGACGTGCTATTAGAGAGGGTTTAGGGTTTGGGCTCCTTACACTGCATCTGATCTCAGACGCGCTATTAGAGAGGATTGGGGTTCCTTACACTGCATCTGATCTCAGACACGCTATTAGAGAGGTGTGGCGTTCCACTGAATTTCACTATATAATTAAAGGGTTCCTTAACCCCAAAAATGTTGAAAACCACTGTTCTAACCATTCATACAACCTTTATGACCGCAATACATTTAAAAGTGAAAGGTGTTGTCTCCTCATATGCCCCATATATCGTATTTTACAGACAACTAGGGCCTCATGCTATAAGCAGCGATAAGGCCCTTATCGCCAAAAAGCTGACAGCGATTCAGTAAGCCCCGATAAGCTGATGATAAAAGCAAAAATCACCGGGTTTTTTGCTGAGAAAAATAAAATCGCAAAGCACGCGGCGATAAGCCACTTATTACCAGCTTCTCAAATTCGCTCAATTCTAGTAGCCCCGATCAGCTTATTGAGGCTGATCACTGCTCTAGAATGGAGATTTCCGCTCCAAATCGTCCCGCCACAAAAAGTTGGCAAGAAGGTGGTGAGAAGCTGCCGAGAAGTTGCCGAGAAGCTACCGAGAAGCAGCGAGACGGCACTTAGAAAAAAAAGTGAATTTTTCCTGCATCGGATTGATGCCGGGAGACTCCGGAGCTGATATCCATGCTATCCAGCTGATATCAACACCGGAGAGCCACAGCATGAATCAGATGCATGAAAAATGCATTTACAGGCAACTTCATTACCTTAGCGGCTAACCGCTAAGGCAATTAAGGGGTTAACCACCAGTGCCATGCTTATTGTGGGTAGTGGGTTGGGTGGAGGTGGTACTGTATTTGGCCCTTGGTGGGTGTTTAGGCCTTGCGGGGGCTTGCAGTTGGATTTAATACCGTTAATACCGCTACGGTAATGAAGGGGTTAACCCCTCCCACTACCCACCCGGTAGGCCTAAACTCCCATCCTTGGGGCTAATACCCCCTTCACCCACCACCGCGACCGACAATAAAATAAATACACACCCTTCAGCCCTACTAGCCACCTTCGGGGCCACCAAAAACCATTACAATATTTAATAAACAACAATACACAACCTACCCACCCCCTGTGCCCCCACATAAAACTATTATTTATTTTTTTAGACACAGGATTAATACCACAGGTTGTCGGTGGTCCCCGTAGGTCCTCAGGTGGTCCCGTGGGCGTCCGGGGGTTCCCCCCCCCCACTACCTCCCCCCACCAATCACATACAGTACAGTACAGTCATGTGCAAAATAACTATTATCCAAATATGGATAATAGATTATTTGCCCATTATTAAACACAACATTAGCCAGGCAGCATAAATAAAGTAAATAAAAACCGTTCTACTTAACTCTGCCAACATGAATGGTGTCCTTGTCAGCATACTGCACGTCCATGTCCTCCGATGCCAGGAACAATACATAAAAAAATACAATCTAATGGCCCCTAACCCCTTAATCACATTAGCGGTTAATAACTAATTCAGAAGGCCAACGCTTCTAAAAGTAAGATAAATATTGAATGTATGTACTTTTATTTTTACAAGTTTTTTGATTGGATCTGTCTTTTTTTTTTAATGTTTTTCATTGCCCATTGACTGCTAATGTATTAATGTATTAATCTGTGCCTGTTTATGATACAGATGAATACAGTGGTAGCCAATGCATTTTTTGGCAAATGCATTTCTTCTATTGACTGTTATATTTTCTATTTCTTTTTATTGTTTAGATTAAATTGATTTGAATTATGATGGCTTGTTTTTTTGTTTTTACAGATTGATTAGTGATTTTATTTAATGATGTATTTTGTTGGCTACTAGTGTTGCCTAGTGGTTGTATTAATTAATTGTTGTGTTGGTTACTGTTTTTAGGTATTAAATGTATTTTTTAGCTAGTGGTATGATTTATGTAATTGTTTACATAGTGGTTTTTAATTATTTAATTGAATGCCTAGTGGTTTTATTTCTTTTATTGATTGGCTAGTAGTTTTATTTAGTTAATTGATTAGCTAGTGGTTTTATTTATATTTATTTGTATTGCTTGGTTGGCTAGTGCTTTTAATTTTTCTGGATGTTTAGGTGCTTGTTGTATCTGTTTTATTATTGTGTATTTTGGACATTTATACTTTAGTAGTAGGGTGACCATTGACTGCTTTAGTAGCTTATCATGCCCATATTATATGGGTATGATGTACTACTATACCACTCAATGGGTACAGGGTGCGTATAGTGGGTCCAGGGTGGGTGGTTAGGCCTCCCGAGTGGGTATCGGGGGAGGGTGGGCTAACCGCTTAATTACTATAGCGGTTATTAACTGCTAAAGTGATTAAGGGGTTAGGGCCCATTAGATTGTATTTTTTTTATGTATTGTTGCTGGCATCGGAGGACATGGCCCTGCAGTATGCTGATGAGGACGCCATTAATGTTGGCAGGGGTAAGTAGAACGTTTATTTATGCTGCCTGGCTAATTTGGGTTTAATAATGGGCAAATAATCTATTATACATATCTGGATTTTTTTGCACACCCACAGCGAACACCCGAGGACCCACAGACACCTGTGGGAGCCAGCTAAGGGCCCCCAGACACCCTTGGGGACCACCCAGGGACCCCCAGACACCCACGGGGACAACCCGTGGACCCGTTGGGGCCCACAGACACCCGTGGGGACCACCTGGAGGCCCACGGAGTTTAGCAGGGATCACCCAAGGGACCACAGACACCCGTGGGAACCACCAGGGTTGCCCTGTGGGGCCCACGGACACCCGTGGGGACCACCCGGGGACCCCCACCGGTCTGTGGTATTAATCCTGTGTCTAAAAAAATAAATAATGGTTTTATGTGGGGGCTGGTTGTGTATTGGTTTTTACTACATATTTTATTTTTAATTTTCTTACTAGTGTAGATGAGCAGGGGGTCTCCGGAGCAGAACCGCATTGATTTCAGGTCCGGGGACCCGCTGCTTCCTGCGATACTGGCCCCGTTATGGGGTACCGGTATCTCCTATGCATGGAAATGTCTCGCGTCACATGACCGGGACATTTCAATGCATAGGAGATACCGGCACCCCATAACAGGGTCTGTATCTCGGGAAGCAGGGAGACCCCAGACCTGAAATCAATGCGATTCTGCTCCGGAGACCCCATGCTCATCTACACTAGTAATAAAATTTAATTTATTTAATAAAAATATTTTTATTTCGGGTGAGATTTGGGCAGAGAGAGAGCGCAGCAGAATCAACTCAACGGGTGAGCCCTTTTCGTCAATGTAATGTACCTCAGAGCAACATTTCACAAAATAAAGAATATGTGGGTTCATTTAAGTGTGTTTTTAATAAGCTGCTATTTGAAATTAATTTTGTTGCATGCCCTCTGGGAGCAAATGGGTTAAGGAGAGTTAATGACTATCACACTTGAATGAATATACCCCTAAATATCTTACTTTACACACAATGACATTGTAACAAACACCCCTTCACTGATGTCGCAGATTTGATCCAACTTTTCCATAAGTGAAGTGAAAATTTCATTTTTGCTTATCAGTTGCATCAGAACTATAAATATGGACGTCTGTTCTCCTGCCCGCATCACGTCTCCAGCTTGTACTAAGTACTGGGAAACCACAATGAAACATAGCAGCTCTCAGGTCTGGAACTGTACAAAGGCACATTAAACACGTATACCATACAAATTGAAAGCCTGGGCCAATTCAGATTAATTACATCAAACTAATTATGTTTAACTTATTCAGTGCTGGTAGGGGGTACAATTCATTGCATTGTTGATTGTGCGATGAAATAAAAATGTTATACATTTTACAAAGGACTGGACTGCAGAAAAAAAAGCAGTTCTGACATGTGGAGGGCATTGGAACTTCACAGTAAATGTTCAGCAGCATGAAAGTGTGTTTCTTTATTTGCATTTGTGCTTTTGTTATGCAATCTGTTACATTAGGTAAAGAGGTGCAGAGACAAGCATTCTCTGTGCAATATCTGGGAATATCTCCCAGATAGTGCACCGAATGCGAATTGTCAAGGAAAATGAAAGACAGGAAACTTTTTTCAGATATTTCAAAAATCGATGGCAAAGAGACGCGTGATTCTGTCCTTTGCCGTATTGAATATTTGGAGAATGTAGAATGCAAGAAATGAGTGTTTTTCCTTCCTTAATTCTGGTGTTGCTTTCGTTTTGTACCAGTATTGCAGCCATAGGACTTTGATAAGCCCACGTCCTGCATGTTTTATTTGGTTATAACTTGATAAATTAGGTTGAAACATCATGAAAATAGAAGAAAAAGACCCTTGGACTTGTTTGAGTACAATAATATTTGATGTCACCATACTGTAGTCACTTACTGTACACGACTGAAGAAAAGTCCCACATTAGGCACTGCAGTGTGTTCTAATCTAACATATGGTCGCAATCCAGAAACTGGGACTTTGCAGCGTAAAGACATCAGACGTGGCCTTAGTGAGTGTCATCAAGGGTGACGTATTATTTCAAGAAAGGTGAGCTTTTAAACACCCGAATACTAATCAGTTATTATTAACTTAAAGCAAAGAGACCATGCCTTAAACCAGTGGTGCGCAACCTTTTATGAGCAGCGACTCCCCCCCACCCATGTGGCCTGTACCCCATGTCCCTCTTCCACCACCCACTGCCCTGAAAACAGATTTACTCTGCGATGTTTATGAAGAATATGTTGTATGGTGCTCAATAGAAACAGCAAAAAACGAAATAAATATTGAAAAACGGAATTAACCCAATATGTATAAATAACAAATAATTCCGAAAGATGTAGACTGTAATCCCACGAAGCACTGAGGTAAGGATACAATAATATTTAACACCTGCTGGTGACCAGTATTATAAACATCAGTAGAAACGGAATGATTATTGTAACTGAAATCCAATAAAGTGGACAAACTGGAATAGACTCACATTGGGATGGTGATCCACGATTGACAGCAAGTCCTGATGTAGCCAGTAGTCCATGGGTTAATTGTGCCTCCGTCTGTGGATGGATGCAATAGACAAAAAAAGGAGAAAAAAAAACGGAGCACTAAATCCAAAGCTGGTTGAGCCAAAATAAGATACAAGGATGCGTTCCCATGATAAAAATAGCTTATTTAATGGATAAGAGCAAAACAACCACACCAACGCGTTTCGGACAAACAAAAAGTCCTTTCTCAAGGGGAATAACCACTAACCCATATGGAGTGTTATTTATATAAAAATACTAACCCGCGCGCGCCAATCGCCACCATTTCCGCATACGTCACTAATCGGGACGTCATGCGTCATCACGTAGCTGTACGTCACTCTCCCGCCATTACGTAATATATATATATATTGTAACAAAAGAAAAGAAACCCGCTTAAGAGCACTCAGGTATACTATTTAAAGAATAACAATTTATTGATTGACACAAAGAGAAATAGATAACAGTACAAAAATGTTAAAAATAAGGCTAGGACCCCTGACACGAATACTACCCAATGGAAACACTGTTGTATAATTTAGGGATAAACTCGCAATGTAAACCCTAATTTTGTAAGAAACACTTAAATGAGCCAGAAACTCAAAAACAGGCTTTTGCATTCCCAGACAACTGAAACATGCGCCTAAGGTGATGCGTCCCTAAGGACATAGAGTGTATTAACCAGTATATAAAATACTTCCTCAACAAGCATAAATTCAGCCTCTTAAAAGCAGATATAATGACCAAACCCACAGCAATTAGAATCTCTGGGGGAAATGGTAACCATACTTAGAGGATCACTCTATACAATGAACAAATTGACATGCATGTGACATGAATAAGTGTATGCTCTCAATAAAGAGTGCAAGGTAAATAGCCTGTATAGTGCAGGCATAAGTATCAAAAATGCGTATCAAAGTCCAGAAAAAATCATCACAGCAGTGTTAGGTAGTATAGTTACGTGGCTGCATAATCCAGGGGTCCTGCCTAGCACCCCCACTCCTACGCATTTCGTCAGAGGACTTAAACTTGGATTGGTGAGGATGCTAAGACAACACACTGTTTAAAAAGGCATATTTTCGTGCCAAAAAGGGACAAGGGAACAGCTGTGTGTGTTTTCTACCATGATTGCGTATCAGTACTTCCGCGTTCCATGGTGACACGCATAAACAAAATAGTTAGTTCCGGATTGGCGCCATGACACATTATGCGCATGCGCAGTGCCGCCATGATACAGAGGACGGCACAGTGCTCCATCGAAACATAAACTCTATACTTGGCACTATCGCCAGTAGCAGCAGGTGTACGCACACAACTGTTCCCTTGTCCCTTTTTTGGTGTGAAAATATGCCTTTTTAAACAGTGTGTTGTCCTAGCATCCTCACCACTCCAAGTTTAAGTCCTCTGACGAAACGCGTAGGAGTGGGGGTGCTAGGCAGGACCCCTGGATTATGCAGCCACGTAACTATACTACCTAACACTGCTGTGATGATTTTTTCTGGACTTTGATACGCATTTTTGATACTTATGCCTGCACTATACAGGCTATTTACCTTGCACTCTTTATTGAGAGCATACACTTATTCATGTCACATGCATGTCAATTTGTTCATTGTATAGAGTGATCCTCTAAGTATGGTTACCATTTCCCCCAGAGATTCTAATTGCTGTGGGTTTGGTCATTATATCTGCTTTTAAGAGGCTGAATTTATGCTTGTTGAAGAAGTATTTTATATACTGGTTAATACACTCTATGTCCTTAGGGACGCATCACCTTAGGCGCATGTTTCAGTTGTCTGGTAATGCAATAGCCTGTTTTTGAGTTTCTGGCTCATTTAAGTGTTTCTTACAATTTTTGTCTATATATGGCATTAGGGTTTACATTGCGAGTTTATCCCTAAATTATACAACAGTGTTTCCATTGGGTAGTATTCGTGTCAGGGGTCCTAGCCTTATTTTTAACATTTTTGTACTGTTATTTATTTCTCTTTGTGTCAATCAATAAATTGTTATTCTTTAAATGGTATACCTGAGTGCTCTTAAGCGGGTTTCTTTTCTTTTGTTACAATATTATCATTGACCCGTGAGCACCGCCTGTTATGGTATAATAATCTTTTCCATTACATACTGGCTTATGGTGACCTTTATTTTGTTGGAGTGGATGTGAGGTTATTTCCCTTTTTCTATATATATGTATATATATATGTATATATATGTATATATATATATATATATATATATATATATATATATATATATATATATATATATATACAGTGTTCGACAAACCTATACATTTGCTCGCCCCGGGCGAGTGGATTTAACCCCCGGGCGAGTAAATATTGGCCCAAGCAGCACACGTTTGGTACTAGGTGGCGAGTAGATTTTTTTGTGTGGCGAGTAGATTTTTTGGTGATTTGTCAACCACTGTAATATATATATATATAAATAAGTAGCGCCACTTGTGAACTAGTGTGAATGAAAAAGTGAATAATAATGATATATGTGATACAGCAGGGCCCCGGGTATACGGCGGGTTCCATTCCAGGGGCCCGCCGTATAGTGAAAATCGCCGGAAAGCGGATCCGGCGATTTACAGTTGTTTGCATGCGCAAATCGGCATTTTCGCCGTTCTGCGCGTGCGCGACCTACGGTCTGCGCGCGCAACCTACGGTCTGCACATGCACGCCGGGCGCAACCGCCCGTTCTGCGCATGCGCGACTGAGGATCCAAGATGGCGGCCCCCTTCTCGGTGCTGCTGTATCTGCGGATCGCCGAAAAAACGGAGCGCCGAGAAGCGGGGCCCTGCTGTATATGTAATAAAGTGAAAAATGTATAATATTCTAGAAATAATGCTCTAACCTGTGTATTTATATAGGGTAATCCTATTAGTGAAGTGCAAAACAGCTAGAAATACAAACTAAAAAGAACACACTCTAGAAATACATAGAAAAGAGTGTGAATGCATATTCCAAAATGGAAAAACATGTGCAAAAGTCCAACCCTTAAATGAGTCCTGGTAAATTCAAAAGGACAGAATAAAAGTCCAGGGGTCCAAGGCTGCTCTCAGATGGAAGAATCAATTCCAATGGGAATTCTATAGAAACGAAAAGAAAACAGAGAGCGCAATAGGGATTGGAGGAGGGAAAAGGAACACTCACAAAGGTAATGAAAAATCAAGCGATTTGTGATAATAATCACCGCCAGCGAGGTTTCACACCCGGATCACACCGACAGTCCAGATGAATAATTCTTGCCGGTTCACCAGTACAGGTTCATCCTCTGATAGTCCCGCAGATAGTGCTCCGCGTGTCTGCTTCCAATACAGCTTACGAGTAAAACAGCCTCAATCCAGCACCTTGCACGCTCCGGCCATAAAGCGTGCACTTGCTTGATAACGTAATGACGCAATTGCGTACCCTGACGCGTTTCGTCACACTCGGGCGACTTTGTCAACGGGAATGACAAGATCAGGGAGGACTGTGTATTTATACCTATACGTCAGGGGTGATTGGTAGAATCCCCATGTGGCCAGTCCCAGAGCACATCTAAATGGATAGAGGCGCCGGAGAATAGCCAATGGGGAGCCAGCAAAGGGGATGTGATTTTGTAAATGGTTGCTATAGAAACAAAAAAAATGTGTGTTACATTATAATACATTAAAATGTCCTTCAGAGTTTTTTTTTTTTTTTTTAATTTCTACAAGTATTTTCTGACAGTACAGAAATTATTTATTTAAAAAAAAAAAAACACATGTAGGATATTTCTTGGTCTGCAGCTTTAACGTACAGGTGCCATGATTTTACTCATGCTATTAAATTGATGCTAAGCGCGTCCATTTTGTTGTAATATCTCTGAACATTAATGTTGCTAGTATTTGTGCTGCTAGCATCAGTAAGCAAAATGAGAGGTACTATGGAACAAGTTGCGTGGTACCATGTTATAATAAGGTGTGACGTATTCATTAATATTTAACTATGTATGAAGAGTGCAAGCTGTGACATCTCATTTACACGCACTTTTCAACCAACTTGCTGCAGTACTTTGGAGGCCGTATACCACCCACCTGAGCGAGGTGAGATTTTACGCTGTGACTTTCTGTGCAATCTGCAAACTTGCAGCATAATGGGTATCCCATCAATATGTCACCTTATCAGTTTACCTCGCCTGCGGGCAACATTTGCACAGCGTACGGAATTGCACAGCCGTAAACCAAATTGCATCAGAAAACACGTATTTGGCCAGTTTTGGACATGCAATAAGTGCTTAATGAACATAGCAGATGTTTTTGGCTGGATATGCCCTCATTGAAGTTTAATGAATAGACCATTTAGTGTGTATATAACAGCCTATTGCTTTGTTGCCAGTTGTAAATGTCACTTCTATCATTGGAAGTAGATTATGCTTCTTGAGGATAACCGTCGTTTCACGTTTGCTTAGATTTCTACTACTACAAATAAAGCTCCCTCCCTACAATAGTGAATTCTGTAGTGGAGAACATTTTTAATCCCTAACCCTTCCAATGAACAACCAACCCAGTTATAGTTAAACCATATTCATTATATTGAACAAACAAAATAAAGAAGGAAATATCACTTTACAATAAGGCCCATGTTTACTAAGCAAAGCGATTCCATAAGGCACCATCTGGCATATTCAATTAAATGAGCTGGAAGGTTTCTTCTGGTATAGCACTGCTTAGTAAACATGAGCCGAAATTCTTGCACATTACCGCACCTTTATTTATAGGTATAGGGAGCATAACTGAAAGTCATCTGAGGAATACTTTTCTTGTGATATGAAGTCCTTTGTTATAATTGGGTGTACTTAGAATGCAGAGGTGTTAATAATGATAATTACCGTGTCATTATTTCTTGACCAAATCATTTTGATTTTCAGCGTTTTAACAGCGTTCTAAAGTGAATCTATTATTTTTGGGTCCACGAGCTGACATATCCCTGAACCTGATTTACCCGTTTGTCAAAAACAGTACCAAAATCTAGGCAACTATAACACAAGCAATAGTAAATATTGCAAGAGTATAAATTGTTGATGAGCTGCCCGATTTTAGAAAAAATTGGTTTGGTTCTTGACAAAAAAAAAAAAATGTGAACAAATCCATTTGTTAAAAACAGATAAATAGAATGACATTTAAATGTAGAGTTGATGTATTTAACCCTTTGGGTCCCAGCGCGCTGTACAGTGCACGAAGGCTGCATGCTCTCTGGCCCTCAAGTGGTTAACTTGAAAAGGGCATTATAGGCACAAAGGACTTTAATGGTTAACACTGAATGTTCCGATTTAGAATGTTTTGCACATATGTTTGTTCAAATAAAATTGTCCTACATGTGTTAATACATGTTTAGAAGTATTGCTTGAAATGTGCAACTGATTTTTTTTTATGTCAAAGCAGCAATCCCAGCTGCTGGTTTATTATTTAATTTTATAGTATTTTTTTATTTATTTTTACAGCATTGGAAACAGGGGGATCCTCAGAAGTTGAGCAGCATTATTCTTTAGCTCTGGAGACCCCCCCGATTCCCAAAATACTACTGGTGACCGTGTAGTTACTGATGTTAAAGCTCCCTCCAGGGAATGGATGCCAAATCTCATGGGTCTGAACGGGCCAATGGGAAGATGCAGTCGCCGGCTTCCTATTGGACGGCCGTTTAAATAACCAGGAAGTTAACTACTGTACCGTTAATACACGGTGAAGTATCTCAGAAACCAGCGGGTCCTCGGAGCTAAACATAACACTGGTTCGTTCCAGAGAAAACCCCCGGGCCCAAGGCTGTAAAAAGAACAACAATGGGTTCATTTGATGGGAGTTGCTGCTTTAAATATAATATTAAGATTGAAGTTATACATTTGAAATGTTAATTAAACAAAAGAAAACGAGAATTAATTTCGAAAATGGCATCAATCGATCCTTACGCATTGACCTTAAATATGTTTAATGTTTGTAAAGGCAAAGTTCTGGTTTTACAGCATACAGGGTTGCCAGGTGTCCAATATTGAACTGAACTGTCCTGTATTTGGACACTGTCCAATAAAAAATGAGAAGTAATACTGAACATGTATTTGCGATTTTTTTGGAGGGGGGACAATATTTAAGAATATGTTGATATATGGTGTATTTGCAATCCAGTGTCAATATTAAATCTTTTCATTGATATCTACTGTATAGGCAGTTTTTAGTGACATATTAAATACCCAAATCGGATTCCTATATCTCAAATGTGTACTGAATACCAATATGTTGTCTAAAGTGTGGTTGTTTTACATTTAAAGAAAAGGATTTTTTTTTTTTAAATCAGTCCTTTATTAAGAACCCTGTGTGGGCTGTATGTAAACTTCCCTTCTATTAGATTGAGCAGGAGGCTGAATAAAATGTGTACTTGTATTATTTTAAAAGCTCTCTCTTAATGCAAAATGACTGATCTACAGCAGGTAACTCTGAGGCTGGGGCCAGGGAAATAAATGTTTACATGACACACAGACAATACGCGTGGTTATGTAGCTAAAGCTATTATGCTATACACGTTTCTACATTAATTATAATGTTTCTAGTGACATGTTTCCTAATAAACACAAGAAAGTTGAGAATGACATCGCTGATCCAAGGTAACACTAACACTATGGCGGCCTGTTTTTCTGTCATGTATTAATCCCGAGACCTTAATGCTGAACAACATTTGTGTCATTGTCTACACAAATGTAATTTGTTTATGCAGCAGTTCAGTTAATCCTGCAATCTGCTTTTCTCAAATAGGGCTGGATAATGGAGACATGGTCCTTTACAGGTCTTCAGGCTTTTAAATTCTGATGAAATCAGGATTCTTCACTGGGTCTTGCCACAGCTCTGAATTAAGCCACTTTAAATGTAATTACTGGAGCTGGCTGTACATCAGGAACATCCATTAAAAAAATTGATTCGCCATGCTGTTATGGGGAGGCATTTTATGAACAAACGATTCTGATGGGCCCTGATCTGTAAATTATAAAAGCAAAAAAAAAAAAAAAATCAGGTAAATACTCTGTTAGTCATTAATGAGCAGTTCACTGGATAACTCAATTTCTTCTCCTTTTTAAAACAGCTACTTCATGGAACCGTGGTCTATGGCTATCTATCACGATCGGTTTATTGATTTCAAGCAAGAGGTGCGCCAAATCCTAGCATCCGAGCAAGTAAGAGAAATCACTAACATCTCGGCTTCTTGAAAGGGAGCCGGTGTACCATGGTCCCGGCCCTTCACTGCTTGTTAGCAGGCTGCGTTTTGCACTGATCTCTTTGGAGCATTTGATGGCCGGGGCACATTGGAGAATGGATTAAATAATTATACATAGATGCTGTTGGACTTAAGCTTTAAAAAAAAAAAAAAAAAAAGCCTGAGGTCCCTTCTTCGCATAATTAAAAAAAACATCTACAGCATGTGCAATACCCATATATTCTCTTGAAAAAAGGGTCATTTAGTTTAACCCTTTGGCCAGTGTCTTAAGCCTGCTGCCACTTTCAAGGCATGACCGTAGCAGGTCCTAACACTCCCTGGGTTAAAATTCTTATTAACCTGTATAATTACAGGAAGAATGATCACATTGGATCTGTCGTAACCTGGCAAAATGAAACTGACCTGCCAACTTGGAAAGTGGGGAGGGGCAAGCTTAAACCTTGGGGGGGAGGGGCCACTACCCTCCCAAAAGCAACTGAGACCAGCTGCACACAGTTAATAAACACACAGATGCCCAACAAGCTCTGAGAAACCCCTACCATTACGAAATAATATAAATATATATGCAGTGGTTGACAAATCACCAAAAAATCTACTCGCCACACAAAAAAATCTACTCGCCACCTAGTACCAAACGTGTGCTGCTTGGGCCAATATTTACTCGCCCGGGGGTTAAATCCACTCGCCCGGGGCGAGCAAATGTATAGGTTTGTCGAACACTGTATATATGTATATAAGTGTCAAAAGGAGTGCTAGTGGGCATGGCTAAATGTATGCAACAAAAAACAGACAAAGATGCCCAAAGCTACTTCCAATGTGACAAAAATAGAGAGTGCAATACCCATATATTCTCTTGAAAAAGGGTCGTTTATTTTAACCCTTTGGCCAAAGCGTCTTAAGCCTGCTGCCACTTACAAGGCATGACCGTAGCAGGGCCTAACACTCACCTGGGTTAAAATTCTTATTAACCTGTATAATTACAGGAAGAATGATCACATTGGATCTGTCGTAACCTGGCAAAATGAAACTGACCTGCCAACTTGGAAAGTGGGGAGGGGCAAGCTTAAACCTTGGGGGGGAGGGGCCACTACCCTCCCAAAAGCAACTGAGACCAGCTGCACACAGTTAATAAACACACAGATACCCAACAAGCTCTGAGAAACCCCTACCATAACGAAATAATATAAATATATATGTATATAAGTGTCAAAAGGAGTGCTAGTGGGCGTGGCTAAATGTATACAACAAAAAACAGACAAAGATGCCCAAAGCTACTTCCAATGTGACAAAAATAGAGAGTGCAATACCCATATATTCTCTTGAAAAAGGGTCATTTAGTTTAACCCTTTGGCCAAAGCGTCTTAAGCCTGCTGCCACTTACAAGGCATGACCGTAGCAGGGCCTAACACTCACCTGGGTTAAAATTCTTATTAACCTGTATAATTACAGGAAGAATGATCACATTGGATCTGTCGTAACCTGGCAAAATGAAACTGACCTGCCAACTTGGAAAGTGGGGAGGGGCAAGCTTAAACCTTGGGGGGGGGGGCCACTACCCTCCCAAAAGCAACTGAGACCAGCTGCACACAGTTAATAAACACACAGATACCCAACAAGCTCTGAGAAACCCCTACCATTACGAAATAATATAAATATATATGTATATAAGTGTCAAAAGGAGTGCTAGTGGGCGTGGCTAAATGTATACAACAAAAAACAGACAAAGATGCCCAAAGCTACTTCCAATGTGACAAAAATAGAGAGTGCAATACCCATATATTCTCTTGAAAAGGGGTCATTTAGTTTAACCCTTTGGCCAAAGCGTCTTAAGCCTGCTGCCACTTACAAGGCATGACCGTAGCAGGGCCTAACACTCACCTGGGTTAAAATTCTTATTAACCTGTATAATTACAGAAAGAATGACCACATTGAATCTGTCGTAACCTGGCAAAATGAAACTGACCTGACAACTTGGAAAGTGGGGAGGGGCAAGCTTAAACCTTGGGGGGGAGGGGCCACTAGTGTTAGGACCTGCTACGGTCATGCCTTGAAAGTGGCTAGCAGGCTTAAGAAGCTTTGGCCAAAGGGTTAAACTAAATTACCCTTTTTTCAAGAGAATATATGGGTATTGCACTGTGTATTTTTGTCACATTGGAAGTAGCTTTGGGCATCTTTGTCTGTTTTTTGTTGTATACATTTAGCCACGCTCACTAGCACACCTTTTGACACTTATATACATATATATATTATGTGGTAATGGTAGGGGTTTCTCAGAGCTTGTTGGGTATCTGTGTGTTTATCTAAAGTATGTATAAGATTTTTACAATGGTCAAGACAAGTCCTTCAACCGCAATATAGTGGGTGGTATCTCTCTTTGCACTGAAGCGGTTCAAGGTTATACCGTAGCAACCAACAAATTATAGTCCTTCTGAACTAATATAAATCCTCAAACTTTATTTCCCTTGAAATCCTTGTTTTATAACGCGTAAAAAGATTGCTAATAATTTTATATTGTTTTAAATTATTTATTACACCGTATAATTTGCAGACTCAACACCTTCCCTGAAGAACTTACATTCTAATGTTTGATGCAGAGAGACCTACTGAAGCTGGCCCTATGTACAGTATTATATTAAAGCAGCAATCCCCAACAATCCCCAGTTATTTATTTTAATAAATATAAAACCAAAACAATAATGGAAAATAAATATATATTTTGTTACATAGCTACTATGTGTTGCACATTTCCCCAAAACAATACCACTAAATGCAACTGAAAAATGGATGTAATCGGAGTAAGAATATTTCCCAGATAATATAAAACAACTGATGCATATTTACATATATTGCATTTGAATGCAACTGGAAATCTTCATTCAAAATAATTTTAGCACATGTCAAATACTGCAAGTTGCAACCATTTCTCCTAAATAGATTGGTACCAAAACATCATGATTTTATTTGTTGTCTTGAGCTACTGTAAATGTGTCATCTTCTTAATTGCCAATGGAAAGCATCATTAAGGCTAAATGGTGTGGCTTTAAGTAGTAATTAACGTCTTTGAATGTTTTACAGTGTCAAAATTAAATTAAATATGTCATTGGAGTCAATGTGAAACAATGGGATTGAGTCTGGATAAGACAGATCATAATTGAATTTTGAGCTTTCCCGTGCATCACTCTCAGAAGGCTCAATACTGCTCTCCTAGAGGAATTTGTTAAGCCTTTTGCTTAGTGCAGAGGTTTTCAACTCCAGTCCTCGAGACCCCCCACCCAATAGGTCAGGTTTTAAGGATATCCCAGCTTCAACACAGGTGGGTCAATAATGCGCCACCTGTGCTGAAACAGGGCTATCCTGAAAACCTGACCTGTTGGGGGGTCTCGAGGCCCCTGGCTAAGGGGCAATTGGGCTCCGTCAGTAAGTGGCCTTAACTGTACCATGTGGGGGATAGTCCAATGAGGTGAATAGGCTTAGTGCACACAATGCAGCTACCATTGTTCAGGCTGAAGATCTTTTGAATATCGCAGTGCATTGATCATGCTGAAAAGCTGTTGGTTACAAAAGGCCATTTTTGCTATTAAGAGAAGCCTATGGTATGAACTGCAATTGATTTAGTGCTGTAAGTTGAAATTGCCCAGCACTAACCTCCACGTGCTGCAACTTCGGGTGGCTTGAGAAGAACATAACCCTTCACTTTATAGATTGTATGGGTCATTACGGATATTTGCAGCACCAATTAATAAATACCAATCTATACATTTGGGCCAAAATGATTATGTACACACAGAATAATATTGACTGCAGCACATCTTTGAACACATTATGTGGAAAAGAGCTTACTGCAGTAATCAACAGTCTTTAAAGGAGACCCTATCCTTGTTCATTCAATTAAGAAAATATTCAAATGATTACAGCCACAGCACATAATGGGTCCAGGTTTACACCACAGGGTTCTGATCTGTGTGTTATTATGTACCATAGGTTACACAGATAAAACAGCTGCATGATTGTAAAAGGGGGTTTAGGAAAGGCCGAAATGTGTTTTAGGCTATGTAATGGGAGGCTTTAGCTGTTTTGAAGGAGGCTGTCATACGCCACTTTGGTTTGTATTTCAGTGTGTTATTTTTCAGAGGGAGTAATGCACCTTTAAAAGAGCTGCACTGAAATGATGTCGAATGTTTCTGATTCTGGAACAAGAATGTTGTTTTTGCAGTTTTGCGACATAATGATTCGGGTGCCCATGTGCACACAAGAGAGCGCCAGATAATCCTCCCAGATAGCCACGGCCACCAAACACATTTAACTCCTGCTGGGAAGTTGTTGGGGCCAGCTGTCTCCCTATCTGATGCCAGCTATTACCATTCTTTGGGTAGTACATGCTGATGTTCAGCCTGCTAGCTCCCCGGGGACCAAGTCATTTTTACAGTGCAGCCAAGCATTCTTTATTAGAAGGATTGAGAGGTGCTTCTTGCTGATCCCAAATCTCTACATTTGCAAAGCAGGGCTAAGCATTTATCACTCAGAAAGGGTACAATGCTCCTGACATTTCTAAACAATACTTTGTTTCATTTTCTGATGTTAACCTCTTTGGTGCCAGAAAGAACTGTAGCTATGTATAGGGCCATTTCACACTGACAATTATTGACATTATAATATAAATAATACTATGTGCAATATGGTTATTAAAGCAGCAGATCAAGCAATATCCTACGTGTGTGTTTTTTTTTAATAAATCCGTTTTGTACTATGAGAAAATACTTGTAGCATTTCAAAAAAATGTTTTAAAGACATTTTTAATGTTTCTAATGTAGGAAGAATTTCCAAAGTCACACCCCCTTCCCCTTCTGATAGGCTCTGGCTCTTGAGCCCCGCCCTCTCCCTAGCAGTGAACCAATTGTATCTAGTAACTGCCCAGTCAATTATATTCTAGGAACTACATTGCCCAGAATGCTGTGCAAGAACTGAAATAAATAACACAGACAAAAGCGATCGATTACAGGAGAACGGATCGATCTGCAGTTTAGCTAATCACTTGTCAGTGTGCAGATTATATTGATGCACATATTGAATGGGATTTTTTTTTTTTTAATGGCAGCTTGACCTGCAGCTTTAACAGGGGCACGTGTAATTGTGCAGTGTAATTTTGTGTAAGTCGAACAATGTACTATAACTGTTGACAAAGTCAGAATTATTATTTCGTATTAAATTCAAATGAATTTCATTTTATGGTTTTTTTTTTATGGTGAATTAAATAGATTGAGCTGGTTATATTACAGTCTCAACGGTGGCAATAAATCTTGACATAGCTAATAAAAAAGCTGCTCTGTTTTCTGTACCTCCATTAAAATGATTGTTTTGAGGTAGAATGTCCAAATCTTGGGGAAATGGATTAGCAGGTATTAGAAAACACCCCAATGCGGCATCTCACAATACACAGAGTTATGTGAGAAATGACTTGCACTTGATAAATAGTGTCTTACTGAGAGTATCTAGGACTCATTTACACACAACAAAGGCCAGTATCTTAACCACACGTTTGTGTCTGTTTACCTGTTACCTTGATCCAGACTATCTTACTTACTGGTGTCCAACAATTTTGGCAATTCCCCTTCAGTACTGCAGTGTTCTATTTGGTCTTTGGTCCCGCTGCATCCGGCCGCGCCCGCTACGCACCATCTGATGTTATTCTGCTGAGCAGGCCCCAGTCCCTCCTCCCTGCACGGCTCACTACGCGCTGTGACGCGTCAGCCGCCAGGGGAATGCAAGAGAATTGTAATCCCAAGCGGCGACGCGTCACGTGGTGTGGCTGTGAGCCAATGAGGAGGGGAGGCTGCTCATGTACTGCGGGACAATGTCAGTATTGGGTTGAAGGCCCCCCCTAGCAGTGACGGGGTTAATTCGCCTGCCGAGCTGTGTGTCTGCAGTGTCAGCGATCCCCTTCCGATTCACCCCCCTGCTCTGATCCCCCCATGCTCCGATTCACCCCCGTGTGTATTTGTGAGTGCCTGTCTGTCTGTGTGTGCCTGAGTGCGTTTCTGTGTGTGTGCCTGCCTGTGTGTGTGCCTGAGTCCTGTCTGTGTGTGTGTGTGTGTGTGTGTGTGTGCCTGAGTGCGTGTCTGTGTGTGTGTGTGCCTGAGTGTCTGTGTGCGTGTGTGTGCCTGAGTGCGTGAGTGCCTGTCTGTGTGTGTGTGTGTGTGTGCCTGAGTGCCTGTCTGTGTGTGTGCCTGAGTGCGTGAGTGCCTGTCTGTGTGTGTGTGTGTGTGTGCCTGAGTGCGTGTCTGTGTGTGTGTGTGTGTGCCTGAGTGTCTGTGTGCATGTGTGTGTGTGTGCCTGAGTGCGTGAGTGCCTGTCTGTGTGTGTGTGCCTGAGTGCCTGTCTGTGTGTGTGCCTGAGTGCGTGAGTGCCTGTCTGTGTGTGTGTGTGTGTGCCTGAGTGCGTGAGTGCCTGTCTGTGTGTGTGTGGGGCTGAGGGGTTGAGCGGTTGAGGGGCTGAGGGGTGGAGGGGCGCCCCTCCCCACCCGTTTTGGTCACGCCGGAAAAAATTCACGCAGACTGCAGATCGCGGTGCAGTGAGTTGCACGCGCCGCCGGCAAGCAAGACAGCCGTGCGGGCGTGTGCAGCGGGGCCTTAGCCTTAGTCTTTGTATGCTGTTATACCTTTTATTATAGCAACATAAAAATTATTGTCATGCGAAGGGATCTCTGGGGTTTGTTATGAACAACATGACAGGAATCATTTTCGTGTTGGCTTTATATAGTGTATCACAGCATATATTCAATGTGACTATTTAATTAATGTTTTCTTTCAAATTATGAAGCATGTTCTCTTACAATACTTGAGTTTTATCAGCATCTTTCTGCTCTTTAATATGTGTGGGATATGCTTTTTCTAGGTCCACGACCAACCTTCTATGAAGCAGTTAACCCAGCGAGTGGCATATCACAAATGCAATCTTGCAGAACAGCCAAGGAAATACTTGAAGCAAATGTTTGAGCAAAATGGCTACAAGACGGCGGTGGAGAAGAGTATCCTGAATTATTTGAACTATAACAGCAACCACCTGTCCATGTTTGCAAGGCCTGGAATGGTTTAGTTCTTATTTTATTTGTGGCCACAAACTTGTGACTTTTCAAATGCTCAGAAGAGCACTCTGATTGTAAAACAAGCAATATATCATTCATTACACAAGATACAAACCACACGGTGCATTTTACTTGTTGTCCTGAAGGGGGAGATGGTGTCTACTTTCCACTGCACCAGAAACATGACACGAGCAATTAAATAAACACCAATTTTATTTGCAAACTTGGACTGTTTATTCCTGATGTTTTATATATATAATCATTAATGTACATTACTTGCAGGAGCAGTGTTTCTAAATGATTTTACCTAGCTATTTCCTTAGAAGTTTAATTACTAGTAGCAATATGAAAATACCTAAATGAGGCACTTCCAATATTCATTGTAAGGTACCAACAGCATTTAATGTATGTGATTAAAGAAACAGGTGCAGATGGGAACTTGTACACCGTGATATTTAAATGTATGTGCTTTCATTAACGCATTGTTTACTAAAGATTTATAATAGCATTTCAACATGCATTGTAATTACCTAGAAGGAATACTATATCCCTGTTGTATTTAAATATCTTAATTACATGTGTGCATATAAATATTTACAGATAACATATTCTTTTATTATATATGTATAATAAGAAGGCGTAGGAGAAGTAAGGAGTTGCCCAGTAGTAACGCCAGTGCCCGGTATAAACCCCAGTGTCCCCTCTGCTTATGGCATTGGGCAATTTAGTTGATTTCTCCGTGCCTCATGCACGACAATTAGATTGAGTGCTTGCCCCGGACAACTTACACTGTGCCAGCAACATTCCATGTGCAGTGCTGCGTACACTGTTAGCACAATATGAGAAACAAATCTGTATATAGTATGAATATATAGCTATTCACATGCTTGATGATTTAGGGCCTTTTCCCCCTACATTCATTTTGCAGTCACTGCTGCCGCAGTTTGTTTCTGTTGTTCGATCGCCTATTTTTATTTCCTAAATGCAGATTTAATTTGTCCAGTTCTCATTGTTAAATGGGGTGATCTTCTTCTATGCAAAGTATTTGTGTTTAGAAAATAAACAACACACAGAACCCCAAGAAGTTCATTTTGGGAACCCCTGAGCCTCCACAAAAATATATATTTATATAAGTGTCAAAAAGGAGAGCTACCGAGCTGGCGGATACATAATACAAAGACCAAAAAAGCCCAATGCCACTTCCAATATGACAAAAATACACAGTAAAATACTTATATATTCTCATGAAAAGGGTCATTTAGTTTAACCCTTTGGCCAAAGCGTCGTAAGCCTGCGAGCCACATCAAGGCAGACCCTGCTCACACGTCCTAACACTACCAGATAAAATACTAATACACCTATACTAGGATTACAATTCTCATGTACCTCTATTCGGAGGGAGAAGGACTAACATTGGATCCATATCCCGTAAAATGAAAGAGACTTGCTTACTAATAGAGGTAAATGAGAATTTTAATCCTAGTATAGGTGTATTAGTATTTTATCTGGCAGAGTTAGGACCTGTGAGCAGGGTCTGCCTTGATTTGGCTCACAGGTTTACGACGCTTTGGCCAAAGGGTTAAACTAAATGACCCTTTTTCAAGAGAATATAAGTATTTTACTGTGTATGTTTGTCATATTGGAAGTGGCATTGGGCTTTTTTGTTCTTTGTATTATTTAGAAAATAAACACCAGAATTACACAGCACCCCCCTCCCATAATAACACAGACAGGTGAACATATAACTGCTATCACTGTGGAACATGCATAATTAATAAATGATATATATATATGCAACAAGAGAAAAATCAATAAAGATCCAGGTTTGCCAACTCTCAGGGTTAAAGGGTAACATTGCTGTGTCCTGGAGAGACAGTGCTGACTCTGCCATCCATCACCTTATAAACAGAGGGGAGATAGAAGCGGACACATCGCCATGAAAATGTACAGAGAGAACGAGATGATAATCGCAGGAACCGGTGCCTTACAAAGGTAGTGATTCCCGGTGTCAAGGCATTGCAAACCTTTTAGTCAATTAGCTCAACACCTTGTGCTTCATTTTAGAGGAATATTCACTTTATTTATGCTCGTACATAATGAAGAATATCATTTTTATTCCCATTTACAAAGTTAAACTGTTTGCAGTGGTACTTTGGGATTATAAATCGGGGGTGCTATGTACCGCCTTAATACCATCACACTAGCAGAAAAATAATATTGTCATGTGTATGCAAAAAGAGTTAATTGGGGGTTTTGTGATGGTCCATACAAAGCCTTGCACCAGAACTTGCTAAACTGATAAAGGGCATTTAAACTTAATCCGGTGCTCACTGCCATTGCCTCGTACTGCAGATAATACAGGTTCTAGCTCGGATACTACTTATCGGAGTTTAGTGAATATGGGGCCTATGCAGAGAGCAGCGAATTTTCGAAATTCGCCATTTTTTGGAGAAAATCGCGCAGAAAACAGCAGAAAATGGCGAGTTCCGAAAAACGCGCCAATTTTTCTTTTCTATTTGTAAAACTCGCCTCGCGGCTGGCGAGAACCTCAATCTCGCCAGTTTAAAAAATATCCGTATGCAGAGAGGCGCGAACGGCATCTAGCGGCTGTTCGCGCCAATAAAATGGCGCGATTGTCTCCGTTTTGCCTCGCCAAAAAAAACTGCCGCTCGCGGCCATTGCAAAGGGGAAAAAAAAGGCGCGAATTTGTTTTAACACATTTCTGAAGCGCGCATCTCGCCAATTTAAACTCGCCACACGCATCCATGTTAAACATAGCAGAATTCGCACTTTTCTGCATATGGAGATTAAAACTCTCCAAAAAAGCTACTTTTTAATAAATTCGCCAATTTTAAAATTCGCTGCTCTCTGCATAGGCCCCTATGTCCTTAATGTTTTAACCCCTCCACTGCTGGAGGGCACACAAGGTTCATCTCACTAGACGTCACCTTAGGTTTAACAGGTGCATTTCCACTTATTGATGTACAAAACAATTGTGTCTGGTCTGTTGATCGCAGCAGCGCTGAAATTACTGCAGCATACATCACTCAGCAAACAGGTGCTTCCAGCAGGAACATCACACATTGGATATCCTGTAATATTTGCTTTTTGCAGTGAGGCTTTCAGAGAAAAGGGCAATTTTTACTAAGCAGTGCCCTGTGGCCTGTTCATTTGAATAGACGTTAATTGGGGGTTAAAACCACTTAGTAAAAATGCCCATCAATCTGTTATACAACATAAATTCTAAAACAACAAATAACAAAACAGAGAAAGTGTTGCATGGGTGAGTACTATTACATTGCAACTTTATATAGTACATGTATCTATAGTATATGTTGTTTTGTGCACCTTTAAGCTCCACATGGGCTTGTACAGATGACTTTGTTCAGCATTTGGACATTCTGAATGTATCCGCCGCATCAATCCCAGGAACATAATAACATATTCAACTATTTCCCGTGGCTGGCTGAGCACAAATAGTGTGCTGTTTTGCTAATAAAAAAAAGGATACAGCACATAACTGGATCAATATACAACGCGGATGGTAAAAGGGAGAGATGTAATAATTGCACCTGAGTTCTGTTTTGTGAGCTTGTGTGTAACCCAGAGTCAAGGGGCAGAGAAAGTAACCACGTTCATGGAGATGTGGATTTTCTTGCTGGTTGCCTGAGAGCAGGCGTGATGATAACGTTGGATAAAGTGTACATTGCTGAAGGGAGTGTGTATGGGGGAGGCGGGCTAACCTGCAGCTGTATGCTAATAGGGGGGGGGGGGGGAGAGAGAGAATCCACAGCCTCCAACATTAAACAAGGAGGCATTGGGAACACACATCACTGAGCAAACATAGAGTACTAGGAAGGGACAAAAAAAAATAACACCAATGTACAAACAGCCAGCAAAGCCATGGCAAAGGAACAAGAGAGGGAGACCAAGTCACCAGCAAAAAGTGTGTCTGCATGTGGCCAATTGTAAACCTTGTTTGTTCTGAAAATTTCCATAGTGATTGAAAAAGCAAGTAAAGGATCTACATTGTGAAGCATCAACAACCTGTTCTGTCCATAAGAACAATCAATATGTCAGAGATACACATGCCCTCCCTCCCTCCTGTAACTCTTGTTTTATTGTGAGATTGCTTTGCTCACTCTAAAGACATTGTCCATTTCCTTCTGAGCCATTGGACATGGTAACTGACTTCGATTCTGCCCCTGAGCAGAAACATTATATCTCTCATCCATCCTTATATTGATAATTTGGACTGACAGGGGCAGTCTCAGTTATCTGACAATTTGAGCTGGTGAGGAATGTCCCCTATTAAATGACAAACTTTGTGCAGGGAAGGACAAAGAACAAATTGCAGGTCTGATCTCTCCCTGAATGTCACTGCTACAGAATAGTGATGATTTGGCAGACAATTACACTTCTTCATGGAATGTTCTCCAAACAAGTATGTGTTGCTTAACAAAAGAGATGGCCTCCTATGCTATGTTGAATGATGGAAACAGATTGCCAAGGTGCATTTTAAATTAATAGTATTCATTTTCTCTCTCTCGTTTTCTTTTTCTTTTCCGTGCTTTCTTTCATTTAATCCCTATCCCTCTATCTCCCTCTCTCCCTCTATTAATTTATTTTTCTCCCTCTTTCTTTTTCGTTCTTTTCTATTGTGAATGTAATTATTTAAACGGGAGATCCATAGCAGCTTTATGCTAATGTCCCGAACAAAGAAAGGGGCCTGGGGAGTAAGGTGAATAGAAAGGGAATTCAAAGGAGGGAGGAGGTTGTTGGGCAAGAGTGCAAGAGGCTGTATGTATGTATGTATGTATGTATGTATGTATGTATGTATATATAATATATATATCTATATATATATATAGATATATATAGATATATATATAGATATATATCACCCCACCTTATCTAAATCCCTGTTTTTTCTGCTTTCCAGACCCCTGGTTTAGCTATAGCTTCCTTTGTAAACCAGTATTGCCGACATGAGGAAGAGAGAACTCTCGAAAGCTTGTCATGTGACATAAATTGTTAGTCCAAATAAAAACGAAGAACTCGTGTGTGTGTATATATATATAATATATATACACACAACACACATACATACACATTGTGTGTGTGTGTGTGTGTGTGTGTGTGTGTGTGTGTGTGTGTGTGTGTGTGTGTGTGTTTTGTGGAAGAGTATATGGTACTTATATGTGTTTGTGGATAGAGTAACTTTCTGTCATGTGTTTGTAAAATGTTGTGTTTGTGGATATTTGTTAGTGCATGTAGAGGTAATACTGTAGATTTGTGTTTGGGGTAAAACATTGTGTTTATGTGGGTCTGTTTTTGTATGTGTGAGTGTATGTGCCGGGTAATATTTAGGTGTTGATTGTGTTTGTGTGAATGGATAACCTTTGTATAGGTTGTGGAGTTAGCTTTTCTGTAATTGAAACACGTTCGTGTTTGTGTATTATTTGCGTGAGGATAGTAGTAATGTGTAACATGCTTATGTGCTTGCTATGTGTATAGGTAACATTTACAAATGTAGATTGTGTGTGTTTGTATGTGTAAATGTAAAAGTTGTGTGTATTAGGTAACATCAATGTGTGTTTGTGCAGGGGTAAAAAGATGTGTGTGGCTTGTTTGTGTGTGGACAGTCCGTTTATAATTGTAAGTAGCTGTCGGGGCAAAGTTTTGTTAGTTTATGTACATAAGGGATCCTGTATGTATGATAAAATATTAATAATCGGTATATGTGGTTGTAAAATGTGTGGATTGTAGGTGTGCTGGTGAGATTGGTGTCTTTTTATACATTGTGTGCCTGTGGTTATAGGATGTGTGTGTGTGTGTGTGTGTGTGTGTGTGTGTGTGTGTGTACATAGTACTTAATATGTGTGTATGTTTGAGGAGTGAGTTTATAAAATTTAAGAGTGTGTGTGTGTGTGTGTGTGTGTGTGTGTGTGTGTATACATAGTACTTAATATGTGTGTATGTTTGAGGAGTGAGTTTATAAAATTTAAGTGTGTATGTGTGTGTGTCAGATGGTGGTATTTGTGTGTGTTTGTGAATTGTGCGATTTTCGGTGTCTTTTTGGACAGGGTGTGGATGGGTATGTGTTCACAGAGTGAGTGCTTCCTCGCGTGTCTCTCAGACAGACACAACAATCAGTAATTCCTCCAAACACAATACCCTCACTTCCAACTGCACCGGGGTCAAACACTACACAAACAGCCCATTCTTCATGCTCTGTGTGACAATAAAGCCGAGGAATCTCAGAAGGCAGCACACTTCTACTGGCAGAATGAGAATTAAAACAATGGCAGAAAAGAATAATCAGCCATCAGTTTGTTATTGATCAGAACTGAAAGATGAGAGACAAAGAGCAGGACAGATGTCAGACTGATACAGCAAAATGTGGCTGCTGCTGAATTCAAACCCATGGATGTGAAAGTTATATTAAACATACCCAGGTCAAACTGCTTTGCTGCTATTTCTCTTCACTCATTTCACAAATACTAACGTAATCTTATGTAATTATTGTGGATTTTGCTGCAATATTTGGGGAGCGTTAAGTATTGAAATCTTAGGAGAAAACAGAAATGTGTCCAGTGTCCTGTTATCTGAATTCATATTCATTGCCCAAAACTGTCATTTAAAATAGAAATCCCATTTGAATCCATATACATATGTAGTGCCGATGATAAGGTCACAGTGAATCTGCACCTGTGGATCTTAATAAATTCAAAGAGAAAATACAACACAAAACTAAGTAAAATATTAGAATTTTTTTATTTGTTGTTGGTTCAAAACCCATAGTCTGCCACACACTAGTAAGCAAACTTATTTCTGCACATCTACAAATAAACATTTACATTCAGCAATCATTGAGTGAAATGCTAAAAACGGCTTTGTTTGTAGATTGGATGTGTATTGAAGGGCATGGATTGGATGTTCCCAAATCATTATATTAAGTGCAGCTTTGCTTACATTACACATATATTAAGAACTATATACATATATAAAAATATATTATATATTTATATATGTATATAGTTCTTAATATATGTGTAATGTAAGCAAAGCTGCACTTAATATAATGATTTGGGAACATAAATAGTGACACAATCTTGAAATGTATAAGCATGATAAAATCAAATAAATAAAACATAATAATTCTGCTAACCTTATCAAAGTTACAGGACTGTCAGAACAAGAACATCACATTTAAATGAGGAGAGAGGGGTGTTGTAAAAACGCATGGGAATTATTACTAATAATAATAGAAATAATATTATTCAGCCTCCCCTTGATTTATTTTAGACAGGTCTCTTCTAATTACATAGAAACATTGCTCTGGACTGGGACATTCAGCAAGTTCTGCAGCAGAGAGTAGGACAAGTAGTATGTAGCAGTGACTGCTCTGGGAGCTTGTTAATATAAAGTGATGTATGTGAGGAGCCTGGCTGTGCGTGTGCCTTGCACCCGCCCTGAACAACTTGCTGCTGCTCTCTATACTGTTCGCTGTCAGCTGCTCTTCTGAATGAGCCCTGCAGCTTCTGGAAGTTTACACTGCATCCTCTGCTCGAAGTACAATGAAAGCTTACAGGAGAACACAGCATCCAGCAGGGAGGGGTCCTTTGAAATGTCAGATCACCTATGGACTTCAATGGATCTGAATCTCCTGAAGCTAACGTGTTGGATCCTAATGCTGGATTACACAAGCAGATCCAGACTAACTGGGAAACAGGAGGCAGGAAGGAATTTATTTCCCCCCCTCATGAGACATCAATGTTTCACTGGGTTTTGTTGTTTGCCTTCCCTCTAGATCTGGATACTGTAAATACAAATATAGGATACGTATCTGTCATCTAAAGATAACACACATTGAACTATATGGATATGTCTTTTTTTGCAGCCTGTTATTATGTAACTATGTAGCTACTGTATGTAACTGAAATCACAGCTAAAACTGCGGGGGGCTTTCCTCAAGTTTGAGTTCAGAAATAAAAGAAATATGCGCTAACATAACATATAAACCATTCAACTAATGTTTTTTTTTTAAATATATAAATAAAAGAATTAGAACAAAAAAATTGAAATAATCACACACCATTACTAGGGTTTCAATGAAAACCTATTTAGAAATTAAATGAACTGCAAATTCTAAAATTCGTGTTTTGTTTCCTTTCAAACTGCTTTTGGTTACATAAAAAAAAATGAAAAAAATATTTATACCAAAGTTATTATTCGGCTTCTTTAATTCGCAGCTAATATATAGACACGTTATATTTCTGTCATTCTTTTTCCACAATGTAATAAAATTGAGTTAAGTTGGGCAGGTGGATAATTAGCTGCTGCCCAGTGGATTACATTTTTGTGTATACAGCATACTTAATTCAGTTTGCAACACCCGGTTATTAGTTAATACTTAAGTGTCAATTAAAAGTGAAGCATAATGATCATGTTTATTATGACTGTAGCATTGTGTTCTAATGCAATAAAGAACATTATTAAAGTATAATAGAGAACATTGAATTCTATACAACTGTTTGCATAATATTTTGAGATAATAATGAATAATGTGGTTCATTTTAATTCACATGAATTGAGTATATTAAGCAGTTAAAATAGTGTATACATTTGGAAGGGAAATTTGAACAAATGTTACTTTAACCATTAAAACGAGAAATAGTTGAGTAGTGTTTTGTCTGTTTTTGTGTTTGTGGGGATTGCGTTGTGAGCAGGATCTCTGGCTGACTTGTGTGGGGTGATGGAAGATTTAGGAGTAGTATTTCTTGTGACTTCATGGAGCAGTGGGTGTGTATCAGTGATCGTAATGTTATTTTCTCCATTTGTTTCTGATGGAGAGACATTTAGTTTGACTCCTCCGTTCCCTCCCTCCCAGGCACGTGTCTCCACATCAGACAGATTGTCCCCAACCCCCCCACAATAGCAAGAGGTTAATTTCCTTGCCAGAGGTGAAAGGGCCAATAATCTGCAGAGACGCACACACTTTATTTTTTTGCTTTTGATCACCCCCTCCCCCCCCCCATTAGTTGTCTCACAGTTCTCAGTCCCCCCCTTAAAAAAAAGCACCCAAAATAAAATATATCAAAAAATTGCAATTTGCATTTTAACAATTTTAAGAAAAACTTGATGATCTTGTTTATTTCCACAAAATATTTCACAATTGCATTCCATTTCCATTGCTCAAATAGTCTAGGACAAAAAAAAGAAAGAAAGAAAGAAAGAAAGAAGCCCCAAAAGCATTTCTAGATGAGAGAAAATTGTGTGTAAAACACGGTAGTGTATTGATTGACATTTAGCTGTGCAATGTTGGAGGGTCTCCCGGAGCTTTATCATGACAGCAGTGGTTAGTACTGAGGGATCAGAAGCTGTGACTTGCTGTAATGACAGTACTTAGACTTTGTGCCCTATAATGACTCGGGTCTGTGTTGCATGTTGGTCCGGTCCTGCTCTTGGCAGGATCTCTGCGGCACTTCTTGCCTTGACACTGCTGTTTTGAATAGGAGATCTGTTCATCTCTATGCTCTACCCATAACCCATAACCCATACCACCGACTACTACTACTACAACTAATAATAAGTCCTACATCGTGATCAACCCCACAGTCATTCTCGGATGCACCTTGACATGTAAGACAACACATGCATTGAAAGAAGACCCATTTTCACCGACACATAAAATACTAGTTTTTTATTCTTTTATTGAGCAAATAAAATAAAACATAATTGTCATGACTATGTCGAGATGTGCAAACGACCTGACTGCTGCTGCTGCTGCTGCTATGGGATTTGTTGTATCATTATTATGACTACATGTGTATATTTGCGATATCACAATGCATTTCTACAGCACTATCATGTTGGGATCTGAAAGCAGACAAGTGCCTCCATCTCTCTCCCCTCTCACCCCCTGTCTGCTCCTGCCTTTGTGTGATTACAATTGCGGTATTTGGAGGACAGGAGGCGGGGGTGTAATCCCTTATCTCTCCCCCCCCTCCTCCCCTGTCCCGCTCATTGAGATGCTGATGGTCAGAGTCTCTCTCACCCCTGGGACCTGAGCCACAAAGCGCTGCCCGGCACGTGTGAGCGGCCCATAGCCGAGCGGCGGAGCGTGCAGAGGGCGTGTGCCTGTCTATAGAGGGGCAGCCGGGCGTGAGAGGCGGGGCCGGGCGTGTGCCGGGGGGGGTGGGGGGGGTGGGAGAGAGAGGAGGGGCCGGGCGTGTGCCGGGGGGGGAGGAGGGGCCGGGCGTGTGCCGGGGGGGGGGGGGGGGAGGAGGGGCCGGGCGTGTGCCGGAGGGGGGGGGGATGGAGGGGAGGGGGGGGGGGGAGATGGAGGGGAGGGGAGGGGGGGGGAGATGGGGGGGGGGAGGGGGGGCGCAGGTACATCTGCCGCCTGCACACACATTCCCTGCATCACATCCCCGCCCCCCAGCCCACTTCACAGGCAGCGCCCGGGCTGGGATTGGCTGCTCTGTTGACAGCGGGGCTTGGGCTCTGGAGGATCCCCCGCTAATAAAGGCGGCCAGGCCCCGGACACAGCGATACACAGAGCAGCAGCCCGGTGACCCTGCAGCACCGCGGACAGAGCCCGGAGAGTACCAGCGCATCCTCTGCTCGCCGCTGAAGATGCCCAAAGGTTTCCTGGTGAAGAGGAGCAGGAAGTCCCCGCCGGTGTCCTACCGGATCCGGGATGAAGACGATGATCGCGGGGACGCGATCCCGGGCTGGATGCTCTTTGCTGTGGCCGGGCAGAGGGCGGCGCTGTGCCCCACCGGGGGCTCCCCACCCCCAGCCAGCCCTGACAGAGCCGCCCCGGCTCCCTCTTGCACCTCTCGCCCGTACGCCCGGCCGCCCCCCGCCGGTCAGTTTGGGAACCCCGAATCCGTCTACCAGGCGCTGTACAGCCCGACTCGCCCGGTGAGCCGGGAGCAGCACGACAAGAAGTACCTGGACCGCGGCTTCAGCCTGGGGTCCCCGGTGTCTGCAGAGTCCTTCCCGGGACCGGCCCTCGTGACCTCCATGGACCAGCTGCTCTACGCCCCTACAGACCTCAAGATGGGCTCCTCGGGGAGCGCCGGCCGCGGTCACCACCAGGGCATGGCCCTCCTCCCCCCAGCATCCTCCTCCGCCGCTCTCAGCAGCAGAAACCCCATGAAAAGAGCGGCCCAGGAGCCGGAGCGCACAGCCAAAGCGGGCGCCGCTCAGGGTTCCATCCCCAATCCCCAGAGTTCCATCGCCAATCCCCAGGGTTCCATTTCGAACGCTGGCGTCCCGCGGAATTCCATCCCGAACGCCGCCGCGCACATTCTTCCGAACCCCGCCGCGCAGCACCTGCTCAGCCAGCAGCAGCACCAGCAGCACCACCACTCCAGCAAAGCGCCCGCCGCCAAGAAAACCAAAGCCATCCGCAAGCTGACGTTCGAAGACGAGGTGACCACGTCCCCGGTGCTGGGGCTGAAGATCAAGGAGGGTCCCGTAGACCCCCCCCGGCCTCGCCCGCTCAACTCAAGCGGTGGACACAAGCCCCTGGGCGAGTTTATCTGCCAGCTGTGTAAGGAGGAGTACAGCGACCCGTTCTCCCTGGCCCAGCACAAGTGTTCCCGCATCGTGCGGGTGGAGTACCGCTGCCCCGAGTGCGACAAGGTCTTCAGCTGCCCGGCCAACCTGGCTTCACACCGGCGTTGGCACAAGCCCAGACCGCAGGCGGCTCCGGCTCCCGCCCAGGTGCAACCCAAAGAGGAGGCGCTGAGTGACCGGGACACCCCGAGCCCAGGTGCCTCAGAGTCCGGTTCCGAGGATGGGCTGCACGAGTGCCCCCAGTGCGCCAAGAAGTTCAGGCGCCAGGCTTACCTGAGGAAGCACCTCCTGTCCCACCAGCCCCCCAAAGAGCCCGCAGTGCTCCCCTACCCGGGACTTGGGCCAGCCAGCGAGGCTGAGGAAAGGCGACCCAAGAGCCCCGGACCCATGAACCTGAGCGGCTCAGAGTGCCACCCGTGCCCGGTGTGCGGGGAGACCTTCCCGGGCAAGAGCAGCCAGGAGCGCCACATCCGCCTGCTGCACTCCTCCCAGCTGTACCCCTGCAAGTACTGCCCGGCCACCTTCTACAGCTCGCCCGGCCTCACCCGGCACATCAACAAGTGTCACCCGTCCGAGAACAGGCAGGTCATCCTGCTGCAGGTGCCAGTGCGCCCGGCCTGCTGAGCTGTCCAAAGACAAGAGAGAGAGAGAGAGACATGGAGGACCTCAAAGAGAGCGGGGCCACCCCAATTCCATGTGTAGCCTGGTATCAGCCAGAGGTGCAACCACCCCCAAACTTAGAGGACTCATGGGGGAGTCACTGAGACATTGAGTGAGGTTACAATGCTAAGCAGCTCTTGGCTGCCAGGGTAGAGAAAAATTGAGGTGTGCCACCCCCCCTCCCTAATTAATCAATTTGGTGTTGGAGGGCACATTAGGACTGTGTGTTTGTTATGAGACCCTCCATAAACAAAGTTATTCAAGTCTTAGGATACGTGTAAGAGCATGTGGGTATCAGTCCAACAGTATCCACTGCACAATGGGCTATGGGCACGACCCATAGTTCTGTTTCTGATGTGATTACCTTTTTTTTGTGGCTCGCATGAAGTGTTAACCCTTCCAGTGCCAAAGGGGCAACCTCTGGCATTGAAGGGGTTACCACTTGAGTGCCCTCTCATAATGTAACCCACAAATTTCATATTACAGGCAGCTCTATGGTCTACCACCCCTGGCTGATAGCTATGGCCTGCTGCCAAAACAATGGTCCACTGCACCCGGTGGGAAATCCCACGAGAACCCCCAAGCAGGGGCCAGGACACATCCCTGACAAGAACTGTGCCTTTCCTGATGCAACCAATGCCATCTCCAGAGACCTGGGATCCTCTCGCTGCCAAATGAACACACTCCTATAACAGCAGCCATAGGTTGAAGTGCATTTTAAAATGTGGTTATTGTGCTTTAATGCAGGACAGCATCATTCTAGATCAACAAAGGGGAGAGAGCACTTTTGGTTCAACTTTCTAGGTGGTATTCGCTATACTGTAGGTACATTTGTACAAATAGTTGTGCTCATTTGTTAAGGGGCAACTTTCATTCAAATAAAAAGAAAGAAAACTAGTTTGAGGACCATCCAGTTTCACAACACTTAACTACCAATCGCAGCACAGCAATCATGTTGTTAAGTTAATGCGGTAGGTAGGGTATTATGTGTGAGGTTGGGGGTATTCAATAATGGGGTCCAAATACCTTGGTTTTAAAGCACTATTGGGAGGGAGGGGGAATTATAGCATTGGCATTTATGAAAGAAACACTAGATCTTGCTTTGATAGTTTAACCATCCTTTAATGCATCAGTTTTAAGTGACATTATTGGTTGCTGCTACTGCGTTTGATTATGATGGAACTTACATGTTGGAAACCGGTCCCTGTAGCTTTGTACCCCTTTCAATTTTCATATATACACACAAGTTATTTATACTAGTCACAGCCTCCTGTTGCTGTCCTCTCAAAACTGTTGGTGATGCAGAAATGTGAATGTGTTTGTCTTTTCTCAATGTGTATTTCCAAGTGCTCAGCATTCAGTCAATGACAAGCCAGATGGGGAATGGCCTGGGAATATGAAGACATTTGCTCACTTGTCTTTTTGTTGTAGGTTTAAAACAAACTGTATTCTGAGATCGCTGAATTTTTCATGTATTTGGTGTGCTTAACCCGATAAATGCTGGAGGAAGCTGCAGTTAAATGCAGCGTAACATACTTTGGCTGTTAATCCCTCGGTTGCAAGTGGAGCCACTACTCTAGCAGCAGAGGGGTTAATGTCCTCAGCAGCTGTTGTCTTCTGTGCTTGTCTCCCTTGCTCTTGTCTTTTTAATGTGTTTTATAGCCTACGGGTTAATGTTTTCAGTCAATATTGAAAAATACTGCCTTGATGCTTCACAGCCTTTACATGGAATGAACCACATGACTAGCTTTATAATGGCCTGTGAACTAACTGCTGGATTCTGTCTTTATATTTTCTGCGAACAAAATCAAACTGCTTGGGGACTTGGGGGAGGGGAGGGACATTTCTTTAGTCTTAGCCACAAATGCCTTGAAGTCGTTGTCTTTTTAACTCTGGAGTATGCTGTAGAAAAAGCTGCCTTTTTACCACTTCACTGATTATAGGGACCAGCATTCATCTCATTGCAACAGGGAATAAGTTATTTTAAAACATAAACCTTTGTTTTCTTCTCCCCCTTTGTGTTCTTGTTTCCAAATATGTTCTGTCGGAACCACAGACATGCGTTTACTATCCAAATGTATATGTTGATTTTATGATTGTTATTTATTCCTTTATTTATATGAATTATGAAGATATGACTATAATTTGATCAGTTTTGTTGCTTTTATTTTCAGACATGACATTCCACTGTGGATTTCAGCCTTCTTTTATTTAACTGCTAAAAAGGGTTGCAACTTTTATACATTCCTAATCGAATGACATGATTTCTAATAACTGTGCTTTAAGGGGCAGACCGCTCTCGTAAACTGATAGCTCTTACTAGAAGCAATCTCTTTTCTACACACATTATTTTCTTAACTGTTTGCTATTTATAGAATGCTTCAATAGAACTGTTTCGACTGTGTAACAATTTGCTATTCAAATAAAATATTTTCAAATTCAAATACACAACCAGCTGGTTTGTGCCTTCTCTGTGCGGTTATGTGATGAACAGGTATGAGAATAAAGCAAGGCAGATTATGACATTTTATGGCTTAATTAATGTTCTTGCATTTATATTTACTTACACACTTCATTTTTCTTGCGTTTTTCATTCTTTCATGGTTTTCAGTACTGACATTGTGTGGTGTGTGTGTGATACACACAGTAAAGGCCAGGCTTAGCTGACTTTGAATGTAATCCCTCAGATGGTAATATAAACTGATTTATGGATTCCTGGCCAACGCAGTTTTTATGAATAACATGGACTGGTGATTCCATCGACGTAAATAAATACTACCCTATGTATTAACCAATTTGTATTACTCCAGTTTTGTATTTGTTAGTATGTATTCTAATTGCATATCTAAAACAGAGCAGCATCGTTACACCCCTTTCTAAACTAAACTGCCCTTCTCCATGTGGTATTATAGAGCTGCAGTTTTATCCGTTCCCCCCAATACACAGAAACCAAACAGGGCCCCTATACAGCCCAGTATCACAGACATGCATTTGAATACTTCAAATAAGTATAATTTTAACGATCACATTGACCAAACTAAAATGACCTTATGCGCGTACTGGTTTGGTTATTATGCAAAAAAATATGTAACTTGGTAAAACAACAAAACATTACAAATCCAACCCCATGTGCTGTAAAAGTGACACCAATTTGTAACACCCATGGTTTCCATTCCGCAAGCTAAAGATTTTATGGGACAAAAGTTGAAGCGGTTGTGGCGATGAAGAACAGCAGCGCAAGACCAATTAACAGTAACATAACATGCTTTAAATAAATACTATATATATAATCAATAATTTGCATTGAAACAAACTAACCATAAGGGTCCATATTCACTAAACTGTGCTTAGCCAAAAAACACAGCAGCCCATTCAGTTAAATGATGGTGTCTTAAGGCGCTGTAAAATGCCATGGCTTAGCACTGCTTAGTCATATGGCCCAAAGTTCAAACAGTGCTTCTCCATTATGATTTACTGCAGCATAGTATTATTGTTGATATCTCGCTTCAAATTTATTCCTAAACAAGACACCCACCCCTTTTCTCACATAACGTTATGGAGAGTAGAAATATCCCATTATGTATACATACATAAAATACATAAGTGTTGAAACAATGACTAAATAATTACTGGTTGCAGGCAGTGCTTTGAGACTATTAAAGGTGATGTCAGCATTTATTAGAGTGCACTTTCAACCCCTGATCACGCTGCACAGTTATTACTAAGGTAGCAGCCCTATTCACCCCTTCCAAGGAGGTCACATGCAGGACTTCACTAAATACGCAAGGGGTTAGACATGTATGGTTATATGGAAGGGCCGTCTCTGCTGTTTCCTGATATCTCAAAGTGACTAAATCTCTGAACATCAAGTCCTACCACATCTGTGACTCATTTTATCTGGATACCTATAAACCAGTGATTCCCAACAGGGCTTTTGTGCGGTGTCTCCAAAAGAATTTGACAAAAAAATGTACAGTATGTAATGGTGGATTCCCATGAAGTATAGTGGATTCCCGATTGTGCACTTAATAAGGCGCCAAACTGCACAGTGGGTGGTATAGCTGTAATTATAGGAGATTCCAAAGTCGCTCCCCACTATGCTTTGCATCATCAGCAGCAAGGCATTATGGGGCGTGACTTTGGAAGCTCCTGCAGTAATTGACAGTTATACCACCCATGCTGCCTACACACACTGAGGTACAGTTTGGGGCCTTATTAAGCGTGTGTCCCCTCACAATATCAAAACACTATGCTGTCTGAGATCGGTCAGTTTTGTTAGCAATAGTCTGACAAGTAGGCAATAAGATTTATTTATTAGGGGTTTGCGGAAAGAATATTTTCTAGCAGAGGGTTCAGAATATACAAAAGGTTGGGAACCACTGCTGTAGACAAGCAGATGACATAACTAGCATACATACAGTGCATTACTAAAACCTTACCCTGCACACAGTATGGATTCAAGTCTGACATGCTGCATACAGCAAATACTTCATGTTAAGTGTTGAACTCTAGTGGCATGGAGCCCAGTAATTGGGTCAGAAAGCTATGGGCCCAATTCAATACACTATGCAGCGGGTTGTATGCTCAGACGATTTCAGCTTTGTCCTCCAAAGAGAAATCTCATGCTAACATACAAGGACAAAGTTCCAGGGCCCACTGAGATTATTCAGAGGACTTTGTATGTAGGGGAAATATTGATTTGGGCAAGAACATGTGACTAGAGTTAAATAGAAGCCGTTGCGCCCTACAAATGTTTTATCTTGTGAAGAAAATCCAAATGGTTCGATAATGGTATTTACACACATTATAAACATGCAAAAAAAAAAAACCACCCCCTAATTAACAAACTGCATTACACTTTAAGCAACATGTTCAAGTTTGTTAAATCATACAGCCGCAAGCAGAACATTGTGCACTTGTTCTTCCATTTCTATTAGTTCCCCAATGTATCTCAATCCAACCTGTGAAAGTATCTGATCCTCCAGGCCTGTTAGGCAGCACAACCGTGGAATGAATCTCCCTCGCCCCAAACATCAATAGAGTCTCCATTTCTTCTATTGAAATGAAACTTTTTGAACCAGACTCTCCGCCTCCCAGTTCAGTCTGTCAGCTATAACATCTGCTATACACAAACATACATTAATAATGTATACAAACAACCAGAGGCAATGGACTTTTAAATACTTTTAATTAAATTCAATTGATAATCTGAAAAAAAAAAAAAAAAAAAATATTTCCAGGAATTTTTTAAAAACATTTGATATGTTAGCAGTAAGGATGGGCATTTCAAGCATTCATTTTGCTTTTACAAATATAATACAATGAATGCACCAAAACGGGAAATTTTAAGGACCCGCTTTTCTTAAAGCATACCCTCATTAGAAACAACATGATTTGTAATATACAGATATGACAGTGCTATATACAGCGTCTAACAGACTTCATTCACCATGATGGATCACCAATAATAGATTATTCAAGATAAAGACATTTCCCAATCAGAAAAAAAAAGGCATTGGAGGAGTTGGCCTACCACAAGCAGACTTGTGCCCAGAGCATCTTATTCACATACAATTCACAGAAACAGAAAAGACCTACAGTAGGTCTACCCCAGCAACGTAATATATGAGCCAAAATAGAATTAACAATACAAACTCTGTTGCATTAGCTGCTTTTTGTACACTTCACATTACATACAGGCGAGAAGGACTGGGTGGTATTTATTGAATATGAATAGATTGACACTTTCTAAAGCAGAGGTAATGGTTATTGTTACCATGAATAGCATCAGTAATTGTACACCAAGTCATTAATTGGCATCACCTTTTTAATTCCTAAGGAGCGGACAGTGAACGTGCAAAATCCCCTTGTTCGATAATACACCAAGTGGAAATGATCTTGCTATTTAAAGCTATTTGAGATGAAAATTAGGTTTAAAAAATGACCCAGATTCTTCTAAAAGCAGGGGGTTAGAGTTGTAAAAATGCAAATTATAACTCTGTGTTTAATAGGTGTAGGAAAACAAAACTAATCACTTGCCTAAACGGCAGACATCTACTTCTTCATTTCAGTTTGCAATCGTTTCAGTACGTCTAAAATGTAGTGTCAGTTACATACCCATCACAGACACACAGATTCACAGGTTTATAGTCGGATATCACTTGTCCACTATGTATATTGTTGCAAAAATTCCTCCACTACTGCACTAAGCAATCACATACATATACAATACCAATTGAACTAATTCCAGGGAAGCTACCATCATTTAACACTTTTCTCTTGTGCTCCAAGGTAAATGTCCCCAGCAATATACCCTATCTTTTGACTTACGATTGGTTCCTCACTATTGCTAACATGATCACTCTAACTAAAATGACAATCCAATTAGATGGATTCTCCTAGTGAACATCCATCATTCTTTATTGGGTGGTAAAACGAGAACAATTTCCTGCTACGAAACAAATCATTAAAACAAATATAATCTTATCTCCAATATGCAAATTAAACAATTACTTCTCTAATTTGCAGTTACACTGCAAGAGATGAGCAGCAGACAGTGGCTTCCACAGAATGGTATCTGCAAGCCATGCATTAGAACAGTAGCAGTTTGGCTGTATTGCGCAGGCGCCCGTTAATTAGCCTGAGGAGCAGCATGTTGTCTAATGATTTCCAGTTTCTGATTGGGAGTAGAAATTAACCTGAAACCAGATTATCTGGTTTTTCCTTTCAAGTTCACAGAGCAAAGAACATCATGACAAAATATAACTTAAGGTTATTCTGCATAATCAAAAAGGTCCTTATTTACATAGGACACCTCATTCTTGTACACCTGAACATGGAGGCAGAACATGACTTAATTGAGAAAGGATATGAGTGCAACAAAATCCCTAAACAAATCACAAAACAAAGAAAATACAAAACGCACAAAAGTGCATTTAGCTGCATTTAAAGGTATCCCCCACTTTAAACACACAAACTAAACAGAAAAAAAAAATCACATTAAAGAGCTAATTAAAGAGTTAAATAGCATGGCTAACATACACACAAAAAATACAAACAAATTAAATATGAGGAAGATCACACACAAATTGAGAATGTAGCCAATTCATAGACCTGAAAACATAATGCAAGACATCAAAAAAAGGCAATCAACATGAAAATCTAAACACAACAACCTCTAGCAAAGGACTTTCAGTCATCTGACAAATATGGGTCTCAAATAAAACATTTAAAACGGTCTGTACAGTTATGTGCCCTGAACATGCAAAATAACAAGAGAATACCAGCAAAATATTAGGAATGTAGTAGTCATCGACATATTTGAAATAGATCCTCAATGTGGTCTAGTCTCGAAAGAAGGTGGGGATCATTCTGCATTTAATGCTAATGTCTTGGTAATTGTGCTAATAAGCACACTTCCAGGCTGCATAGGCTATCAACTAAAGCGAAACCATGTGACCCTGGCAGAAATAAAGCCTGGGTTAGCATGTGGAGTCATGTAATATCCTCGTGTCAAAATACAATCTGTTCCAAAACAATAACATGCTATGGAAAGAATGTACAATTTAACATATATATATATATATATATATATATATATATATATATATATATAAGCCCTATTCTCAGGAAACCTTAGCCACACCAGGTTTTCAACCAATCAGCAAACATGTTGTGTACTTGGTTTTCATAGGACTGTTGGACTGGGCACCCAACAAGGTTTTCTGAAGATAGGACAGAGAATCTCAGCTTTAAGCACATCCTGATGACATTACATGCCTGTCCAGCAGTGAAGGTGTTATCCAGATAACAGTGCAGCCATGAAAATGTGAGGCAATAAAACTGGTGACAGTCCACTTAAAACATCTTGAAGAAATTCTTTAGCATATTGTGATTCACACAGACTGATTAAGTGGTCCCCCTCCTTCGGTGCTCTTGCATCATCACGTTTCAGCAGACAGTCCTCTTTCCGCCGTCAATGTTACACCAAGAGTTGCATCATATCTTACTGTCTAGTGGATAACTTACTTATAACCTACCCAAGGGGGTCCCGCCCCGCTAGACATGAATTACAACATTGAACACCTTGTCCTTATTAAAAGTTCTATTCACAGGTGCAAAGTGATTTTCTTTTTTTAGTTTAAAAACATCTCTTGAAAAAGAGTTCAACATAAAAAAAAAAAGTGCTTCAATTGGAAGATTTGCTGACTGCACTGGCAGAGCGACGGAGTTTCCCAGACACCTTGTTTTTAGTGGCACGGGTTAGTGTTGGAGAGGTGGGATCCGCCGCCTCTGGTCCTGTGAGATCCACACTGGTACTTCCAGAGAGACCTAGGAGTGAGAAGACAATACAATGGTCAGGGGAATACGGGAAATATATGGCTTGTCGTGAGAAAGCTGGATTATGTTGTACACCCGAATCTCGCCCACATAATGCAGAGAAAACCAATATGCACCAAACCGTGGGAAAGGAAAGACGAGCGAAGAAAGGCGACCTCAGCAGAAGACATGCACACTACAAGTTTACACGGTACCTGGATAATCACTTGATACCTCAATGTGGTAGTCAAATACAGAGCCTATAAACTTTTTTTTATGTATGAGAAAAACAATGAATTTGCCATAAAACGTAGCAGCAATGAATAAGACAACATACGTCAACACATTAGAAGCTTTATTTACTTAGACAACACTGGCACTAATGGATTCCCACCCACTAATTACAACTGCTGACCGAGAAATAATAACGACAAGGCCTAGGTGTCTTGTAACCTCCAGCAAAAAGAATCATATCGCAGGGAAGATATCTGCTGTTGGGTCTCTCTGTGGATCAGGGGTCAAGTTGAGCATGCCCGAGTAGGCATCTGTGATATACTGTCTTCAGTGCTACAACAGTAGTGATTTTCACTGGGATGATTGGGGAAACATTTAGCGCTTACAACGAAATGCAATTTTTAGTGCAAACTGCTGAAAATCAAAGTGATAAAAAAAATGAATGCGACAAAAAGAAATTGCCTGCCCCGTGGCTGCTCTTTGAAATGGGTGTGCAGTGTTAGTGCATTGTTTATCAAAACCTCTGAAACCCCAATAAAGGCTAACATGATAAAACAAGGCAGCAAGAGGGTAACATCGTGTAATACCAAGCAAGTCCCTGATTGCAGCAGCGGCTTACATGAGCTAGCACATTGATATTTTAAACATTAAGTTACAACTCAATTATTCCCTGAAGGTGAAGATGACTGAAGGTCACAACTAAATAGCTTGTCTGAATGGGAACAGATGAGGTTGCAGCTATTAAACACAACAGAAAATGAATAAAATTAAAGCCTGCGTGTGCAACAAATCTTTCCCAGTACAATTATAAACGCGCACCAAGGAATTCAGAAATGTCTGCTGCAATCTAGGACTGTTGTTGCTTTTGTGCTCACATCTTCTCCCTGGGTAGTAGGGTAAGAGGGAATTTAATTTCATCAGGCTCTGTAGCTGCATCATCTTTAAATCATGAATCATGAGCTATGACTGCAAACAATTGCTGATGTAAAATCAGCCGGCTAACCCTTTCAACACAATTACAATACACCCGCAGGCTTAAGTTGATGTTGATGAAGATGATGATTAAATGAATTCACTGGACAATGCTAATGCTTTCTCTGCATTGAAAACATAGCACAGTTATAAGGCATATTAGAAAACCGAGCTGTTTTCTAGCGGATGTACAGTATATACAGGTGCATGTCTCAACCTGGCTCAGTTTGGCTCAGTAACAATTTACACAGGTGACATCCTACATGTTAACCTGTGTTGGCCAATCAAAAACTTGCTCCATCTCCTAGCACTGGATACATTACTTCCACAACCCGGAACAAGCTCCAGCTTTATATATTTTTTATTGTGAATTATTGTTCTTACTACATTCCTAGAGCTGATATTCGGTTTAATTTTCATTGAATGGCCATGTGTGCCCATATGGTCAAGTCTCATGTCTGCTATTCTACTTCACTGGTTCATGGAGTTATATGTAGATATTCATGGAGTTATATGTAGATATTCATGGAGTTATATGTAGATATTCATGGAGTTATATGTAGATATTCATGGAGTTATATGTAGATATTCATGGAGTTATATGTAGATATTCATGGAGTTATATGTAGAAATAAAGCTCGTTCTTTTTTTTAACGGTGATATCGAGTACTGTAGTCACCTCCTATAGTCAAGTTTCTCCTGAATACAGTTGTGGTGAGCGGTCCAAATACCTGCACCATCACATTCTTGCATCAACACTGATCTAGACCAGGGGTGGCCAGCTCCAGTCCTCAATGACCACCAACAAGTCAGGTTTTCAGGATATACCTGCTTTAGCACAGGTGGCTAAGTTGTGGACGGAGCCACCTGTGCTAAAGCAGGGATAGCCTAAAAACCTGACCCGTTGGTGGCCCTTGAGCACTGGAGTTGGCCACCCCTGGGGTGTGCAAACTTTTGTTGCTGCGCCCCTCTGCCTGGTCTCCCCCTGTGATCGCAACAAACCCCCCCAACCCTTACCTTAGTGCAATGTCAAATGACGCTGCGGGGGTCATCTGACATCCCACGACCCAGCGGCATCATTTAACACCGCGTTGTCATGGAGATGTGTCCAGAAGCCGGCTAAATCTCAGTAAGTTCAGGTTGCAGAGGCCTCACGCGATCCCCTGCGAAGAGCGCGGGGCCTCTGCACCTGTTGCGGCCCCCCAGAAAAATCTCGCCGCGCACCCCAGTTTGCACACCGATCTAGATACAGGAGTGCACAAACTCCCTCGCCCCCCTACCTTCTCTACTCCTCAGTCGCGCCCCCCCCCCTCGCCTCTGTTGCGTCCAGAGCCCCAGAGCTGTAGGGTGCTCTGCCGGTGGCTGTGAGGGGGGGAGGTGCTCTGCCGGTGGCTGTGAGGGGGGGGGTTCTCTGCCGGTGGCTGTGAGGGGGGGGTGTGCTCTGCCGGTGGCTGTGAGGGGGGGGGGGGGGTGCTCTGCCGGTGGCTGTGAGAGGGGGGGTGCTCTGCCGGTGGCTGTGAGGGGGGGTGCTCTGCTGGTGGCTGTGAGGGGGGGGGTGCTCTGCCGGTGGCTGTGAGGGAGGGGTGCTCTGCCGGTGGCTGTGAGGGGGGGGGGTGCTCTGCCGGTGGGCTGTGAGGGGGGGGGGGTGCTCTGCCGGTGGCTGTGAGGGGGGTGTGTGCTCTGCCGGTGGCTGTGAGGGGGGGGGGGGTGCTCTGCCGGTGGCTGTGAGAGGGGGGGTGCTCTGCCGGTGGCTGTGAGGGGGGGTGCTCTGCTGGTGGCTGTGAGGGGGGGGGTGCTCTGCCGGTGGCTGTGAGGGAGGGGTGCTCTGCCGGTGGCTGTGAGGGGGGGGGGGGGGTGCTCTGCCGGTGGGCTGTGAGGGGGGGGGGTGCTCTGCCGGTGGCTGTGAGGGGGGGTGCTATGCCGGTGGCTGTGAGGGGTGGGGGTGCTCTGCCGGTGGCTGTGAGGGGGGGGGGGGGTGCTCTGCCGGTGGCTGTGAGGGGGGGGGGGTGCTCTGCCGGTGGCTGTGAGAGCGGGGTGGTCTGGGGGGGGGGGGGGTGGTCTGCCGGTGGCTGTGAGGGGGGGGGGATGTCTGCCGGTGGCTGTGAGGGGGGTGCTCTGCCGGTGGCTGTGAGGGGGGTGCTCTGCCGGTGACTGTCAGGGGGGGGGTGCTCTGCCGGTGGCTGTCAGGGGGGGGGTGCTCTGCCGGTGGCTGTGAGGGGGGGGGGGTGCTCTGCCGGTGGCTGTGAGGGGGGGGGTGCTCTGCCGGTGGCTGTGAGAGCGGGGTGGTCTGGGGGGGGGGTCTGCCGGTGGCTGTGAGGGGGGGGGATGTCTGCCGGTGGCTGTGAGGGGGGTGCTCTGCCGGTGGCTGTGAGGGGGGTGCTCTGCCGGTGGCTGTCAGGGGGGTGGGGTGTGCTCTGCCGGTGGCTGTGAGGGGGGGGGGGGGGTGCTCTGCCGGTGGCTGTGAGGGGGGGGGGTGCTCTGCTGGTGGCTGTGAGGGGGACGGGGTGCTCTGCCGGTGCCTGCTGGCATACCTCCTCATCGTCCCACGCCTGGCCGCTCTGTGATATCATCACGCGCCGGATGTTACGGCGTGCACTTCTGGTGTGTGTTGGCATCAGAGAGACCCAGCGTGGGACAGTGCAGGAGGCAGCCCAGCAGCTGGGGAGATGCCGGGCGGCAAATAGAGGCTCAACCAGCGCTGGCCAACCCCCCACAGCACAGTGAGAGAGAGGCAGCAGCTGGGGAGCGGCAACCTGTGAGAGCCGTATGTAGGTACGGGAAGCCGCAGGTTGCTGACCCCTGGCCTATCCCAACACCAGTCCAAAATGCTACTGCCACACTCATCTACCTAACTTCTGCTGCTCCACTATGCAAATCTCTACACTGGCTCCAGATCCTCTAGAATACAATTTAAAACCCTAGCTCTGACTTACAAAGCTCTCAACGATGCTGCCCACCTTATATCTCAGCCCCCATCCCCATATTTACACCTAAACGTCCCCTACGTTCTGCCCACAACATCCGCCTTCACTCCTGCCTTCAAGACATCCAAGTCCCCCCTCCAACCCCATTGGGACTAGCTGTGCAGCTGGATAAAAATCCACGCTTTGTAACACCCCCTAACATGCCCCCACAGGACCACAGACAGATTTGCCGGGGGCCAGGACTAGTTACGCACGGTTGTCTCCTCCCCCCCCCTCCCGTCGGCAGTATTGTGAGCCCCCCAATTCCCACCTCACTCACCCCCTCTATTTCCCTCCCCCCATCCCATGTATTTCTCTCCCCGGCATCTCACTCTTACTCCCTCTTTTCCTCACTCCCTCCCCCTCTCTCCTCTCACTCGCCCCCACCTTGCGTCAATTACCCCACTCTCACTAACCCCTCCCCCCCACAAAATACACCCCACCACATATAAAAACATACCCCCACCTCCCATACATAATACCCCCACCAATACATATAAAAATACACCCCCATACATATAAAAAAAAATACCCCCACCCCTAACACATATAAAAATACCCCCACCCCCAATACATATATAAAATACCCCCACTCCCCCAATACATATAAAAAGCACACCACCATACATATTAAAAATACACCCCAATATATATTAAAAATAAACCCCCTCCCCCAATATATATTAAAAATAAACCCCCTCCCCCAATATATATTAAAAATAAACCCCCTCCCCCAATAGATATGAAAAAATACCCCCACACCCCCGATACATAAAAATACCCCCCCCAGAATAGATAATAAAAATACCCCCCCATTACATATAAAATATACAGACTTACATATAAAATATACAGACTTACCTTGCAGATGGTCAGACCGGGGCCCAGTGTCTGTGGGGGGCCCAGCCGGCCGGTGCTGCAATTTGAGCCCGACCTCTGACCAGGCCCGGCTGCCGGTTCTCTTGCGGCCGGGCCCTGGCTCCCCCCCAGCGGCAGGCCCCTTCCTCACTCTGTCCCACACAGAGCTTCCAATGCTGGCGTGCGCCGGGCCTCCCTCTCATGCCGTCACGCACCGGAAGCTGAGCCAAGCTTACTTTCGGCGCGCTGGCGTCAGAGAGGCCCGTTGCACACCAACGTTGGAAGCAGGGCTTTGTATCTGTGTTTTTGTCCTTACTTGTATTTATATGTAACACTGTTTATATACTTATTAAATCTCTGTACTGCGCTGCAGAATATGTTGCCGCTTTACAAGTAAACATAGATAATAAATAAGGTTTCATTATGCTGTGATTTGAAAGGTTCCTATTGGATTCGATAGCCTCGACTAAGTAGGCCAAGTGGCCTCTATGAGATGCATGAAGGGATGGAAGCGCAAATTGGACATTCTCAATGGCTTGATGTACAGGATAAAGAAAGTACACCAGTTTAGTGACCGAGTTTTAGTTCAATCAACATTTCATCTGGCGAGTACAATTATTGGATCCCTCTTATGAGTGGGGGAGAGATTGGTAAAGCTCACTGCAAATCTGAAAAGCCTCCAGAGGCGACGGAAGACCAAAGGATCAGAATTTTCTGATCCACACTGGGATTCTGAGAATGTGTGCTGCGTGTTGTGTGTTTGCATTTGTGTAGTGTTGGAATGTGTGCAGCGTCTGCTGGAATGGGAGCCTGTATTAGTTTATTTAGGTGGTGTTCATTGTCTGCATTTAAGCTGCTGTTTGAGTAACTAGTGTAGTTTGTGTTACTTGTTACTGCAGATTTTAACTTGTGTTTGGTTTTAGGTTAATCTCAGGTATCAGAATGCACTGCGCCCTTCCAGGAATACTCTATGCAAATACCTATACTGACAGGAAATTCCAGAGGTTGTATAGGGCAGAGAAATTTGAGGTCATCGGTATTACCTGCCACCCAAGCTTTCACATTGTTACGCCAGACCATTTTGTTCTCCAATCAGCAAACCATCTATAGTCACAATCACAATGCAGCTAACACTCCTCCTTCTGTTCAGGAGTAAGTGAGCTCAATGGTTCATTGTAGGAAGACTTAAAAGGAATTTACTCAGACCAACATTCTAAAACACATTACTGTTAGAAGTGATTTCTACATAACCAATCACAAAAGCTATAGCTTAGCATTCTTTATAAAGATTAAACCTGAACTTTTCTGGTTCAAATACAGTACTGACATCTGCTTTTTTTTGTCCTAATTTCTTACCAGAATTAATTCACATAACAAGCAGCACACATGAATTAAAATATGCAGTACAACTCTTGCATTGCAGTGGATTGCAAGGGGATTATCATGAAAGCAGCCATCTTAAATGTTACCACAGAGAGGGAGTGGTGGGGGGAGGGGAGAAGGTTGAAATTATAGTGAGATTGAAAGGGTTGTACTCAACACTATTTCTTCATCTATTTGTCTAATTAATACTTTTGGTCCTATAGAGATAGGACAGTTGCTCGAAAGAATTAGGGTACGAATATTGTCATCTCCTTGTGACCTTGGGCAAGTCAAATGATGGCCTTGAAAATGAGAACACAAGCACTATGAGGCAGGAACTTGCACATTAGAGAAATGCACATTTCTGCACGCACTGCACGTCTACATCAAGTATTATTAGAAATAAATATTACTTTCATGGCAAAAGCAGCAGATATACTTTTCCTTTTCTTCGGGAATGAGAAAAATCCAATAGAACAAGTATATATTACAGGTTTCTGCATTTGACCTGCTTTCTGAATTATTTAAAACTAAATGATTGTGTACTGGAGCTTGAATAACATGGAAGTCCTCAGTACGGGCACCTACAATTTTTAGACAAGGACAACAAAATACCATGAGAGCAGACGCGGAAAACTAAATCAAAATCAAATACAAAAAAACAAAAAGATCCATCACAATCCTAGCTGCCACAGCACAACTAGCTGGGGTTAAAAGTCAATTTAAAAAAAAAAAAAAACTCCATATTATTTTAAAGCCCACAAAGAGGGGGGGGGGGAGAAGGGGGAAAAGGGGGGGAGAGTGGGGGACCCTCCTTAGGCTACGCTTATAGTGACGGTGACGTCAGGCTGCGGTCACTGGAAAAATCAAATTGAGATCACTTCCAGCGATCGCGACCAAGCAGTCGCATCGCGCTTACTATAAGCGGTAATGTGCAGCCTTATTTATCTAGCACAAACAGCCATTTTTCCTACCTAATCAAGCAAGAAATAAAAGCGGCAAGTAAATAAAATATCGCGGCTCCATTAAACAAAAGAAGACATGAAGACCTTTAGCAGTGTTACATGTGTGGCCCGGGTCCCCCTTGGTCCCCGTTTAGCCCCTTGCCTCCACGTGTGCTGCGGGGGTGCGCGCCTCCGGTGAATGCGGGGAGGGAGCTGAGGCAGTTCCGGAGCGGCGATCGGGTCGCGGGAGCCTCGCGGAGGCTCCAAGTGCAGGGAGCGGCCATTTTGCTATGCGCGAGCATGCACGGCACATCTTGCGTATGCATGCCCTGAGTACGGCGGCCATTGAGGAGCTTCGCGTCTGCGCAGGAGAAGCACAAGCGACGGCCAATAGGGAAAGGCTCATACACATGGACTACATGTCCAATGAGCCTTAGGAACGGACATCACATGGAGCGAACCAGCCAATAGGGCTGCGCATCACCTGCTCATCAGAAAGATACATTTCGCGCGCTGGGACCATGCCAGTCAGTCGGAGCTGGGACAAGGATAGGGTAGGCTGTGTGTGCAGGGCGTCTGTGACCCCTGCACTAGGCCAAAGACCCTCTTAGGCCCCGACTCCCCTCAGCTTGTGGTTGCTGCAGGGACAGGCCCAGTAGCTAGGGACACTGTCTCTGTAGTACCAGTGTGAGGGACACAGAGGCGAACTGGCGATCCGGTAGTCTGGGACCAGACTACCCTACAGAGAGAGAGAAACTATTAAGGTGGGATACTCCTGCTGGACACCACCCAACGTGAAGGCGGACACCATCGTGGACAACGTCGCTGGATCAGCGGATCCCTTATTTGTAGTTGGTGCTACCGGGTGTTGGAGCACCCGGCAGGTATACCACCGTTCTACAAGTGCACCAACAGTAACACACGTGTGTGTGCAGCGCTGTCACACACACTTTGGGTGGGTTGACTCAGGGGCACCTCAGTACTTTGGGGTAAACACCACGGGGTGTGGACATGGTGTTGGGGGTTACAGTCCTGCGAGGCCTGAGTGGTTCTGTTATTATCATTATTATTCTTACACGTTCAGTAAACTTCTTATACCATACCAGTATGTCGTACTTATATAGTGTCCTGCACAGGGTTATCCAACACTGTTTGGATCCCGAGCAGGCTGTCACCAGACGGATCACGAACACCCCAGGCTTCCAGCAGCGGAAGTTCAGGCCTCCTGTGAGCCACAGGTAACGCACCCACACACACAGTAGCCACCATATCTCCCATAGGGTGGAGGAAAGTGCGCTACACATGTAGAATGGTGAATGACATGTTCTTCTATAACCACGCCATTCCTTTGTACTCCAAGTCTTCACCCATCCAGTACACCGAGGATTAAAACGCACCGAAGGGTTAAGAACCCCAGCTTTCGAGGAAAAAGAAAATACATTCTTTAGTGTATATGGTCTCTCTTTTCTTATGCAGAAAAACACTGAAGTCCCATTAATATATATTTTTTCAACTTTACTTTCAAGAACTGTATTTCAATACAACATATCAGAGAGGAGGTTAAGCTAAAGGGGAGGGGGCGGGGGGAGAACTTGTGAATAATATAAATCATCAATTCACAATATTTAAAGAAAAAACTGCTCTGTGAAAAAATGCAGATGCTTCTTAGTCTGGGGTTAGGAATGGAAATTTTTTTCCCTTTTTTTTTTGTTCCCTGAGGGTCTGGAGATAGGGGCCTGGAAGAGGGGAGGGGGGAGGGAGAGGCTTTTTGTATCATATGTTCCTCCAGCTAAACAGAATGGCAGATGGTCAAATTAATACAAATTCAACCAATTGGGCAGGCTCACGCAGTATTCATGCAAGCTATTCAACAACACGGCTCCTGTGCATATACAAAGCTGTGCCGTCCAAACAGGCAAGATTGTGTAAAGACAGGCCACACCTAGGAGCTTGGAAGCACTCACAACATTCCATCAGCTCTAAAGTTTGTGCATTCCATCAGTCAAAACTTTATTTTGGCAAATCCTTAACTATGCAATCAACCTTGAAGCGCCTTCTGAACCATCATGATTGATAGGGAGACGGCAGCTGCAGAACGAGCAAGTAATACCCACAGAAGATAAAGGCTTTCATACAAATATTATAATTCCACTTGCAAGCTGTCTGGCACGAAGTCTAATTACTTGGCCTTTTTCTTGTAATGAAAGTTTGAAGATCTGTTTCTGTGCCGCTCTGTAAACCAATTAACCCCTGCATCCCTGAGTGTGTGTACTATGGCTGCCACTGGCAATGAGGGAATAAACGTTATTTGCTCGTATATTGGAGTAACAAATATATATATATATATGTGACCAACTCATGCATTTTAGGGTTGTATAATAAAAACATCCCCAAATTGTTAGGACAGGCAATGCTGAAAATATATTACCAGTATCAGCAAGTTTACAAGTTTTATATCAAACTCAACAGTATCCCTGATATCTGTAGTGATAACCTTATCTTCCTCCATTGATTCAGAATAATGATTGGCTGTTTAGCTTAATGAGGCATTTCTCATCCCATCTTGCACACAAGTTTGCTTCTAGCACTTTTTTTGTACAAAAACTCTCAAACAATATGTGCCTTGCGAAAACTAGCTTTAACAGTAGGTCGGACAAAAAACTTAATTACATTTTGCCATTGAATCATATATATATATATATATATATATATATTTTAAATGTAGCAATCTCCATAGATGCGGATTTATTTACAAAGCTGATACATTTTATTTTTTTAAAATCATTAAGAGAAAAAACCCCATAGGGGAACCCCCCCCAACCCCCCCCACCCCTTAATTCAAATAAACGTAAGCATTTATTTGATAAGCCGCATGATAGAATAGAGCATTGGCCCATTCTTTACATTGTATGTTTAATATGTGGTACAGTTTTAGAGAATATTGATATCTCTTTTTTTTTTTTTTTTTTTTATACATGGATGCCAAACAGAACAGATTCCAGAGATCATTGCAATTGCATCAATATTAATTGAGAGCAAAAGCAGAATTGAAGAAAGGGAGCCTGGTGACAGTGGATTTAGAAATTAACTCCAGTGCACATCATGCTGGTAAACCATCTTTGATGAGCCCGCCCCATCAATATTGCGTTCTGCAATGCACAAATATTGAACCGAGCAAATGGTACTGCTGCTTTCCCACAATGCACCTGCAATGTGAAAGAGTGGTTTACCAAGCAAGCAATCATTAGAAAGAAGAATGGTGGGTGAAATCAACTTTAAAAGAAAAATAACATGCACCAGTGACTTCTAAAATGTGCCCTGAATAGATGTAATATATTTGTGATGGATGCCTTGCAGAGCAGTCTTAATGTACGTGCATATTTTAGCGGACCAGGTTCTGGTCTAAAGAAGTTGTGTCCTGTGCCAGGAGGGCCCAGGAACACATTGTGCAGCATTGCGCTGCTGCAGGTATCTGTGGGACTTAAGCAGCAGAAACAGTAATTGTACTTGCATTGCAATGATGGGGGTTAAAAGTGCAATTCCATGTGCTTCGTTTAAAAACAATTTGTTCTGTACAAATTCAATTTGCCTTCCCTCTTCCCTCATCACATACTTCACTCTGAAATCCTCCAGTAGTAGTTTTGTTTTGGAAAAATACTGACAATGTGATTTGTTTTCTCTTTTAACTGTGCCCTGTTGCTGCTGCAGTCTCTCCTCCGTTAGGTATAAATCTCCATGTAACGCCTAACAAAAGCAAATATTACCCATTCAGTGTTGTTGGTTGTGTTCGCCATGAATTCCCCGCCTGGGCCTACATTTGCCGTTATTAGACAGTAGTCTTGAATAATGGAACAATGTTAAAAGTGGCAGGGAAATGGCAACATGGCGGTCCTTTCCCCAATTTTGACATGTCACTGCTGGGGTGGGCAACTCCAGTCCTCAAGGGCTGTGACAGCCACCTGTGCTGAAGCAGGGACATCCTTAAACCCTGACGTGTTGGTCGCCCTTGAGGCCAACAGTTGCCCACCCCCTGTGTTACCGGCATCATGCAAGTGGAACTTCACGTTCAAAGAGGTAATTTAGAGTGTACCAATGGTGTTAAAACATTGGTTCTGAATGCTTGGCCTCAGACCACCCCGTCCTCTGCTTCCCCATTATATACAAGTATGCTGTCAGTATCGCAGTTCTATTGAGGAATTGTAAATTGCCCAGACAAACAAGCAGAGCCAACGAGCTAGCAAAGGTCACACCTGGCGTGTGGCCGGCCTGCTCCCTGCTCTCTAGACTGCACCCTCCAATCTCTAGGTTCATGGCACGCCAGTGTTTTCCCTTCTTTTGTCTGCCTTTCCTCTCCCAGCTGTTCCATTCAGAAGCCCAATCTGCCCTCCCCGAAAAAAAAAAAAAAAAGAAAGGTACTTATTAAGTTTGGCAAACTCAAAGGGCCAGCTCTGCACAGCACGTGCCGATTCTTATCTGCGCTATCTCCAGATCCTATTCTATGCTTCTTAAGCTTACAGAAAGAGAGCGAGACGGCAGAAATAAAAAAATAAAAAAAAGTTAATGGATTCAACTCCCATTGGCTCCCCTGCAGCAATTCAAACAAAAGTGCAAAGCAACAAAGACATTTTGCCGGATGGCAGGTGCTGGTGTCAGATTCCGCCCCAAGCAAACAGAAGCAGAAGAAAAGAAAAAGAATGCGCTTTTCCGTTGAAGCTCAGACATGCAGGGGCAGGGGGAAATACGAATAGTATAGCAGTATTGTTAGTGCCACTACACAGTCAGGTGTTAATTCCCTGTAACACTTGTTTCAGAGAAGCTTCCATGAGGTTTTTTTTTTTTTTTTTTTTTTTTTTTTTTTTTTTGCTCTAATAGAAAAGGTTTTCTTCTTTTTATTCTTTCTCCCCCCCCCCTTTGGGTTCTTACAAGCGACAGCATAAAGGCTTGTTAGTAAAAAAAAAAAAAAAAAAAAAAAAGCCGCAGTGAAACAAGCTGGGGTATAACCGGTGCAGCCTCTTAGAAGTGAGTCTTACCTTTCTCATTACTGTAAAGAGGCTTTTACATACTGTATTCTAATCTAAAAAGGGAGAGAACAAAACACAACATCCAGTGAGTAAGCAGCACATCTGCGCCTCTGCTGTAAATGCATGTACATGTATGACAAAGAGAAACTGCACCTTTTCCCATTTGTTGTGCAATACAAGAATGAATAATTCCGTACCCCGTTTAAACGAAGGCGCTCTTGTGCATCACCACCACTTCAATGCTACAGAGACTTGCAACACACTGCAAAGTGATGGGCAGAAATGTAAGCAGCTGTAGTGGGCCCTAGTACCGTGAAGGTTAAATGGTCTATTGTAGTCTTACAGCCACATTGCTATGCACATACACACACAGGTTTACACACAGGTATATGGAGCCTAAATGCTGTATTATAGTTTTACAGCCACATTGCTATGCACATACACACATAGGTTTACACACAGGTATATGGAGCCTAAACATTGCTATGCACATACACACATAGGTTTACACACAGGTATATGGAGCCTAAACATTGCTATGCACGCACGCACACGGCACTTTTCACATGCAAAATCTGTAATTTAATTAGGAAATGAGCTTGAGGAAAAAAAAGGACAGTACGATTCATGTTTCCAATCTGTGTGGCAGCAATTTATAGAGGTGCGGTATATAAAGCTTTGTCACATTGCGACCCGTACACATTTCTGAGTGTTGTTCCCACAAGAAGATTCCCTGTAAACGCTGAACTCCTTCATTATAATGTAAGTCGTTCTTCAGGGATGTACAAGATTACTTGGAAAGGGCCCGTGGAAAAACAAAATGTGATTTCATAGGGACAAAAAAACAAAAAAACTGGGGGAATAAATAAATAAATAAATCACATAATTGCATTTTCTACAAAACAAATACAGTATATTCTCTCACAGCCTGAGCAAAAATCAAATGCCGCAGCTGATGACGCTTACAAAACGTCTTCACAGCCAAGCAGCGAGAACATGCCTTATTGATAATGTCTTTGTGAATTGAATATATTACCCTTCAATAAGTTGTAAGAGGATCCCGGCTGCTAAACTTCTACAATAAAGTATATGTACACAGCTTCCGAAAAGGAGCATTTTAATATCTCAACAAGATGGCTTCTGGTGTGTATAGTTTTATTTGCTCAGCATAATGAGAAAAAAAAAAAAAAAGAGAACGTGATGGCTCCTCTCAGGCCAAAAGGATTATTACAACAGTGCACCTCCTAGAATTTAAGGCTATAATCCCCCACAATTACAAGCAAATCAATGGCGCTCGCCAAGATAATGTACCAGCCTAAGATGCTGCTGGAATTATTTCTTTAGTGCCGATTCTTCTATTCATGTTCTTTTCACAAAGAGTCACAAAAGCGGCCAACTCCGCACATAACTTCAAAATATACACTCGAGTGGGAATTTGGGGCTCCGGGCTAAAAATAAGACATTGTGTGGCATAAGGCATCTATAATGGTGCAATACCACACAGCAATATATTCCAGAAAAGTACTCCATTATATAACAACTGTGCTATTCATTTGACTTAACACTTAAGATACATTTAATCATATGTAAGACTGAAAGCCTGGTCGTCTGAAGCAGGGGTGCGAAAAGTGGGGGGTACGCCCCTCTGGGTGGGGCGCATGATTATTGTGGGGGGGGCCGTACTTCTACCTTATCTCCGGCAACGCGGCGTCAAATGAAGCCACGGAGGTCACGTGACGTCAGATGACCCCGCACGTCATTTGACGCTGGATATTAGTTAAGAGCGCTCCCCTGGTCTGAAGCACGGTCACATACTGCTTTGTTAGGGTTTAAGTTACAATGCTCGATCATGACCGGCAAAGAATGCAGCATTACATTTGTCCAAGTTACCAGTCTGCAAAGAATAGATAAATGGGTGCATTGAACAGCAGCAGAGCTATGAAAAATATTTTAATGCTTTTAATTTATTTACTTAAAAAAAAAAAGTGGCTGCGTTTTGGACCAGTTTTACAGCTGTGATTAAATATTCACATAACTTGAAAGGTAAAAAGTTTGTTCTGTTAAGTACTTTTTGGAAAAAAGGATAATGATGTGGCTTCCATTCAGTACTAAAAACCCCTCTCTTACAGTGCAATATATCCTTTGCAATAGTGAATCAATCCTCAATCTCCTATCTCTTCTACTGCATTCAACAGAAGTGAAAATGTAAAGAATGAGTGAGCACACAACACAAAACACACATCACAATAAGAACACAGCGCCTGCTGCTCAAATGGCGAACGTCCCAGTTGACGCCAAAGACAATATGTATAGAATGGAGAGAACTGGGACTATTATTAAGTACAAATCACATTTTATTCATAAAAAGACTGATGTTTCGGTCCGACATGGCCCTTCATTCGAGGATGTCGGACCGAAACATGGTTCTTTTTGTAACTAAAATGTGATTTATACTTGGCATGGACCCAGTTCTCTCCATGCTATACATATCAAAAGAAGACACATGGCAGAATAAACAATCCACATCTCAGGCGTGAAAGAGGGCTAAATAAAACATCACATTCAAATACACATCCACCACCTTTTCCCCCCTTGGGTATATTTATATTAAAAAGCATAAGGAACCAATAAACATAACACAGAAGTATATGGTAAATGTGGTGTATCTACATGGGTAAGAAATGACTGGGGCTCAGCATATCTGTAGTGTGTTTCTAATCAAATACAGAAGGGACCCGATTCCTCAGTGCAAAGATCACAAATTCCTTGATATAGTGAAGAGTTTTCTCTAGACATAGTAGCTTCCTGTATGAGGGGGATCACTCCTCCCTTAGATGATAAGAGCTGATCTGAAAGGCTTGGAGATCAGTGGTGAGCAAGAAAAAGGGAATGTTTGGGGTAGACAAAAAGAAAAAAGGTGAGGGGTGGGAGGGGAACAGATGTAGGCACAGAAGGAGAGAAGATATCTAGAGGGGAGAGGACACAATGAGTCAGAAAAGAATGGGGACAGGGATTGAAAGGCGGAACAATAGGGAAGAAGGGTAACTGACACTGAACACAAGCTCCACTGGGACAAGGGGAGCAGGAGTCATATTCCTGACGGTTGGATAGATGTTAGGTTAAATCGTGTTACTGGGAAATACTCATAATGCATGGTTTACCTACACTATGGAAATAACGTTGGCATTTTCACTATGCATTGAAAATACCCAGCATTAAACTAGTCTAGAAAGACAGTGAATGGTCTTGTGCTTTAAACCACGGTTACATTCCTGAAGCCTTCATTTCTTCAATAATAAAATGTAGATTTTGCGCTCTTTGGGGTAGTCTACTGTGCCCATGCTTTTCTATGTCAGTGGTGCTCAATTCCAGCCCTCAAGACCCCCCCCCCCCAACAGGTCAGGTTTTAAGGAGATTCCAGCTGTAGCACAGCTGGCTCAATCAGTGGATCAGTCTTCGACTGCACCACCAGTGCTGAAGCAGGGATCTCTTTAAAACCTGACCTGTTGTGGTGGAGGGTCTTGAGGATATGTAACCCAATGAGTGCATCTTCAAATGCTGTGTACACATTCATAATTGGTGCTACAAGTTTTTTTTTTGGTGTCGCCAGTCTCTCCCTAAACAAACAGCAATGAAGCAATCGCTCAATCATAAAACATGACTTCTCAAAGAAACAAATCATTGCAAAAGCCACAATTTTCATTTCTCTTTAAAATCAAGAAATAGCATAAAATATATTTTAAAAAACACCATCGGTATTTAATTTAGTTTGTTACAGACTAACTTTCCCAGCACTAAATGACAAAAACAAACCCCTGGGTTACGGAAACGTTTGAAATACATAATCAATACAACGAGAACTGATCACGATTCAAAAATAAATGCATGAACAGGATGGAAGTGAAAGAATGATATATAATTAATCTCCAGCATCCCGCTTTCCCCAGCCTCCCACCCTGCCCTCAGCTCCAGACGCTAGCCCACCCTCAAGCTATGACAGCTGTTAAGCAGCTCCCTTCTCCGCCCAGGACAGCACTGAAGATACAGAACTGCTGTTCTCTAAACGGTTAAGTGGGGGATCTTCATGCATAAGGCGGCTCAATTACACTTCTATAGGGGTATGCCTATTTTCAACATGTGACTCTGAAAGGAAATACCAATTAACCATTTCAATTGGAGTTGCAATAAAATGAAATCGCTGTGTGACCTGTAAGTGGGAATACACATTTGAATAGTGGAAGAGGGAACAAAACCCATTCAATTATATTGGAGATGCAATCTACCACGAATGTGTTCACGATCACATACTGTAACTGGTTAACCCTTTCATTTTATTTTTTTTTACATTTGCATACCATAAGATGTTGGATAATGCATGATGCACCCCAACTTTCAGGACCCTTCTAGACCTATTTAAATGAATCATATCTTCAATCAAATGCATCATCTTCATCAAACGTTTGGCAAACCATTTTACACCCCATCAACTTTGTAATGTTACTAGTTGGACTGATCGATGAGAGTATACATTCTTCAAAACAAGCGACAAAACCATTTGATTTTATAAATCTTATCTTCAGATCACTTAAGTGCATATTGTAGAACATTTTACCTAGTCAAAAGTGTGAACCCCCAAGTGCTGAGCCATTTAACCAAATCTGGTGCTTTCTGAACACCCAAAAGTTGTTCTCTTATCATGCACATGTTGATATGCACAAACACGCAGCAAAAAAATTACGGCGTTTCTCTAAGGATCGGGGGCGTAGACATTCTGCCATATTTAATGTAACCTACAGAAAACGCTGGTTTATTATAGCATGTTTTCTCAGGGTAACTCATTGGGATACTTACACGTGTCAAAGTGTGCTGCATTAGAAAATATTTAATGGGTTTACATGAAAATATATTTTTTAACACTTAGAAATGTCATGTGAATGGACATGCCTTTACTACAGCTGTTCTAAGACTGGGTTCCTCAAAGGTTTTTTTTGTTATTGGGACCGCCCTTCTGTACTCCGTTTGCAAAGAAAAAGGACCATCATTTGGGCCCCCAAATAAACCCAGCAACAGAATGGAATATATTAATCTTTCTACCTGTTTTGTCCCATCTGTCGCTTTGCCCCCAGTGCTCATGTTCCTCCAGTCACTGAGCCCTCCTTGGAATTCTTATGTTGCTGTATTTGACCTTTAAATACATCAAATTAAAGATGGCAATAGCCTGGTGAACAAACTCCCGCCAGATATGCTACACATTTCTGCCCCACCCTCAGCCCCTGGGACACATCTACTTACAGCGCTGTGCTTACTGTGTGCGCTCAAAAACCTTTTTTTTAAAATTGTTCTTTAAATGAAAGGAGCCTTGGGAGACTCTTGATACTACTATGCATTGCAGTGTATTTATTGACATTGGGGAGAAGAGGAATGTGAACTGCTGCTTTCACATTACTTATTTAAACTTTTGATTAATTAACTAATTGCTAAAAACGGCATGAATAAATACTCTAAGCCGCTGTAGGATGAAACAGATAAATTCTGTATCCATTCCATGAACCTTCTGTCATCAGATCTCTAGGACTAGCACAAGCTGCTCTCCTTGGGATCTAGTAACTATGAGGAGATGAACGATGAAACAATTAACCCCCTCAATGCCGGAGGGTGTCTGCATCTCACCCTATAAGGGATTATGCTGGGTCAACTCTCCCTCCCAGTACTTCTGCCTCAAGTAACAGGTAAAGACTGACACTGTTTACATCCATTTGTATAAAGCGAATCATTACGCTTCATTTTGCACATCATTAGCATGCAGAATGACCTCATAGTGAACAGATGCACTTGGATACAGCAGTGATTAGATCAGTCCGCTCAGCAGTCGAGTCCCCATGCAATTAACCCTTTGAAAGTGTTATCTGATTGCAATGGAAGGCTTCCTCTTATATAAATATTTATTTATACTACCACTAATGATGATAAAAAGCAGTGCAGGGAAATGTGTTATTTTGCAATAGTAAGTACAGCATAAAACAATGTCTAACCAGCTGTATTGGTTAATTACAATGAATTGATTTGTTAAAAGAAAAACAAAAAAAACCAGGAAGCTCAATTCAAATAAAAGTACAGCTACTACTTGAGATGTCAGCCTCTATATCAGGGGTGAGCAACTCCAGTCCTCAAGGCCCACCAAAAGGTCAGCTTTTCAGGATATTCCTGCTTCAGCACAGGTGGCTCAATCAGTGACTCAGCCAATGACTGCACCACCTGTGCTGAAGCTGGGATATCCGTAAAACCTGTTCTGGTGGTGCCCCTTGAAGACTGGAGTCGCTCACCCCTGTCCTATACCATACCCCTTCTTTCCAAACTAAATTTCTCTGCTGGTTTGGTCAGTTACCAAAGAACAAAGTAGACTAAACTTGGGAGGACAGGACACTGGAAAGGCATTTATATGCAGCATTGTGAGCGTAACAGAAATGGCTATAAGTATGCTTTTGTGGCCTATCTGTAAAAACACAAAATACATCATGTTGCAGCTATTTCATTTCATAAAGCAAAGCCTGATTCTAGTTAAAGGTGTGATACAAGCAGGTTAGTGTGGCATACACCATCACACTAAATTACTGCTCAGTCTCTATTCTCTGCATTCAGACCATGACATTTCTGAAAAAAAAACAAAACATTTTGAGGTCTTGAAAGGCCAGGGATAATAACTCTAACGGAAAAACTATCAGATTGACTCTCTAAAAGGCATTAATACAGCCTGCAAAACAACTCCCAAGGTTGCTGCAGGCCAATGCACTCAGCAAGATCCGCTGCCATGTTTCTTATACCGTACAGAACAGATGCTGATTAATGGCGTTCTGTAATCACTTCTTCAAAAGAATCCAGTGGATTATTAAAGTTTAGGATCAATTTTGAGTGTGTTCCTAATTGTTTTTTGAAGAAATCGAACATTTTTGCAGTTGTAAAAGCACATCTGAAAGAATGACACCCTCTAAATGTCCTGCCTGGTACATGCTCCGCTGCTAGATATAGCAAAATGGGTTGCACATTTTTATAAATATTTATTAAGACAGGTGGGTGTGTACAAAGGCCCCAGAACAATAAGCAGAGACAAAAGTACATCTAAACCACCAATAAATATATTTCTATACCGCATCAGCCCACGTCAATCTATTTTTTCTTATATCCATCTATAGATATAGAGCTATAACATTTGCATATATATATATATATACACACACACACACACACACACACACACACATATAAATATATATATACACACACACACACACACACACACACACACACACACACACACACACAAAAATGTTTATTGATATGACGTAAATTTTTTTAAATATCTAGAACAAAGCAGATCTCAGATCCTCATATCAAATAATTTTCTTTGGTAGCCTCTTTCTGGGCTGGTACAAATTTGGCAGTGTGTATGTAAAATGTGTTTGCACCTGTCCCACTTCTCTTAAATGTGAAAAAATGAAAAGAGAAGGGAAAAAAAAAAAATGAAAAGCCCCAAGTTAGGCGCCTTTTCTAATGTTGCTTAGTATTCCAGTTCAACAAAGATAAATAGAGGCCATCCCTATGTTTCTTGACGCCTCTCCAGGAAGCAGGGCATGATTATGTAAATAGCACCGGTTTCCTTTACTTCTGCCAGCTTGCTTATCTCCAAAGCCTTCTGCCTGCTGCTACTGGCGACCAATACAAGTGTATGCACACAGCTCTTATCTCAGAACAAAGCTATGAAAAAGCACAAGGATTGAAGCCAGCAATGTTGGACAGTGACGCATGGCTGATTTTCCTGTGCGATTTAACTGAATTTAATTTCTTTTCTTCGGAGCTACAGTTTTGATCAGAGATATTTATTAACCACGCCAAATTAAAGAGATAAAAAAGCAGAAACCATATTAATTAAATAATAGTGAAAAACATTTATCTAGGACACACACAGTACATACATTATGTGATACAGTTTTATAAATACGGTAAGCATGCCATTAAAACCCAGTTGCTGAAAATGCATAAAATCAACAAAAGAAAAATCCTGATGTTTGAGTGAGCAGGATGAGTTGCAATTCTCAAAACAACACAATCTTCTCTTGTCCCTTGATGACCTTGTCAGGTGAACCACTTATGGCTCTACTTCACTCTATAGTCTAAATAGACCAAGTGCCAGTATGGGTTTGCACACCAGATCCAGGGTTAATATTCAAGTGAAAGGGAGATAATGCCCAACTGGGTGCACTAACCTGTACTGACACTTGATGAATCTGAAACTATAACTCATAACAAGACCTCAGGTCAGTGGGGAATATAAACTATTTATTGAACGGCTCTTGACGCACGCACACATTTTCATACACAGACAAGACTGAACGGATTGAGATCCTATACTGTACATACTGTAGCACACATAAAAGACCGGCAGCAGAAAAAGCAATTCTTCTGAATAACCTAGCACATAAAGTAGAAGAATTCTAGATAAACAGACTTCAATCATTGAGAAGTGTTGTGGAGGTTCTTGTAATTGAGGTAATCAACTTGTTTGGATAACATCAATACTGTATATAGTTTTGGTAAAACACAGGAGAGAAAAAATGATATGTGCAGACATGCATTGGGAATGTACTACAATCAAACTTGATTTTTTGTTGTTGCATCAATTTTAGTGCCAACATAGTACAAACCTACATAAAATATGTATTGTATGCATAAGACGCATAATTATTTGTTTGAAACAAATTTTGACTCGATACGCTTGTTGAATAGCTGATCGACAATTTTAAATGAAAACAGAATTGTGTATTTTTTATTTTATTTATAACGAGTGTTAGTCAATATAAATTATTAGTGTAATATTTATAATAACCATGCTGTGAATATACACTTTGTTAACCTATATAATGAAACATCGATGGTGCATCAAATAGATTTGTGGTTCATGCCCAGCAACTTAATTCTGCGCTGGCAATATAAATAGACTTTTTAGGACTTTTATGCCATGTTGAACTTGGTGGACGATTTTGAGTACCTAATATTAACATCTGTATGCTTAGTGCAGTCCATTTCTGTGCACCAAAAATAAATACGAATTTTTGCTGCGGATGGCGCAGATTGAGAAATGTCAGATTAGTATATAGGCGAACACAAGCGCCATTTAAAACGAGACCAATTTGGAGTTAAAGTGGCTTGCGATGCTTAGTACATCTGCCCCACAGTATTTTGCATGATTCATTTTCGTTGGCGTCATTGGAAATTAAAAGGAAAGGTATGAAGGCTCAGCGTGAGGGAACATTTTCAGCTGCCTTGACCACAATGTTATTATGCTTGATGTTGATATAAAAAGGTTTGACTACAAGTCATCAAGTAATGGAAAGCGGATGTTTGTCTTTCTTTAAAAGGAACACAAACTGGCTGTCTGACTGGAGCAGCAATTGCACTCGTCTTATGACGTCCTAAAGAAACATTACCCGAGCATTTTTGCTTCATTAATCCACGACCTTGGTGTCCCGGCAGCATAATCCCCATTTAGCATTAGAAGTAACGGCTTCTGCTGTGAGATGCACTGCCCCGCTCACTACCCCATGAGAAAGACACACCTCTGAACGAGCGGAGCGCGTTACTGAGGAGGGGATGTTCATTAACCTTGCTAGGTTTGGAGGTTAACAGGAGAGCCCAAAGAGAGTACCTGTGGTTAACAGTTCCAGTGCAAAAAATGAAAAAGAAAACACTAATTACAATGAATGTCATCACTCCTTTTGATATTCATTAGTTCATTCAGGAGGCCGAATGCACTCTTTACAAGTATAGATATAGGATAAATTATATGTTGTCTAAATTTAGTATAGGTTGAACTTGATGGACGTACGCCTTTTTTCAACCTCATGTAACTACTTTGTAGGCAGTTATCTGGGAGAAACTGATGTACATGTGTCACAGGGGTAGTTTTTGGTAGATAAGCCACAAATACTACTGAAAGAGAGGAAAGAAACAGGTCAACACAATAACATAATTTAAGGGTCGTGGCTGCAGCATTAAACACCTCTTGCCTAAAAAAAAAAAAAAAAAAAAAAAAAAGGGGGGGGGGGGAGTTGTTTAAATATGGTTTTTCAGACAGGCTGCTAAATGCTGCAGCTTTAAAAACTCCAGTTCCACCTACTCTGCCACTTGAGCAAATAGCATTATAAGAAGCTGAGTTACGCAAGGCGGCAGCTGTCCCACATGGTATGGACTCCCCCAAGCAGTCGTTAGGGCCAGAGGTAGCAAGAAGCTTGTAGCATTAAATTCCGTTTTCAGGGGCTTTCATCTCAAAACTCTATTTACATAATGGTGCTGTCATTCACATGACACACGTAGAATTGAAGGAAAAGTTTCTTTATTGAATATACATATATTCCCAGTTTGGACCGAAACGCATAGGATGTATATGTATATTCAATAAAGAAACATTTTCTTCAATTCTATGAGTGCCCACTGCCTTCTTACAATTGAATCTATTCATCATACGTGATCTACCACAGGATCAGACCCTGTATACCAATGCTACACTTGTTCCAGGACACCAAGCAGTAGTGGGAGTGCAAGCTTGAAAACTATTTCCCCCCCCCAAGTCAGTCATATGACCACATATAAAGAAATGACCTCAGCTTAATCTATATATGTGGAGTACATGAGGCTGTGCAGTAGAAGAAAAGGTCAGCACTCATCATGTGGTTTTGGTGGTGCAAATAAAGAACACAGTGAATACTCACCCAATCCACTGAGTGTGTAGCTGGGCGATGGGGAGAAGACTTGAGCTGCAAAGTCCTCAAATGTCATCACTTCCCTGTGATTCTGGATTATTGCTTCAAGATAAAGAGCCCTTTCCTCGTAACTGTACAGGTCTCGTTAAGGATAAATCACATTGCAGTGAGATAAGCAGGCACAATGCATTTGTACAAATCAATATATAGCTATGTTAGGCCAAGATGAAAATGCTTTTTTGAGTATTAGAACATATCTCTTACAAAAAAAAAAAAAAAAAGCAAGAAGGAAACATAATGAAAATAAAATTAATCTTAGGGCCATTAAAGTCTACGGTGATTTGTGGCCAAGAAAACATCCCAGACAGCCGCTTTCGCGCGCGTGCGTGTATATGTATATATATGTGTGTGTATATATGTGTGTGTGTATATATATGTATATGTGTGTGTGTGTGTGTGTTTGTGTGGGCACTATATAAATTTATATTTACATACATACACACTCTTACATCACTAACATTCAGGGACTATTTAACACCTCAAGTCATAAATTGCATACTACACGGGGGTGGGGGGTTGTTAGGTTTCAGTCACAGATAACATTCCAAGAGACACTGTTAGCTTCATTCATTGTAACACCGCCGGAAGAAGAGATCAGTGTACAGTATCTCGAAAGCTCGCACAAATAAAAGCATTGCGTTCACCACAGAACGTTATCGTCTATTCGTTTTTGATTATTAATCTCGGCTAACACGGTGTACACACACACACACACACACACACACACACACACACACACACACACACACACACACACACACAAAGCATTATACTGAAATGCGTTGCAGGGCTCCCAGGAAGGGAAAGGGTTAAATAAACTCCACATCAGATGTTTCCCTCAGCTTCACATAACTGCAAAACCAACATTTCTATGAGCGATAAAGGCAGCTGTGTTTAAATGTAACAGCATTTCAATGGAAGCAACAAAAGTGTTAGTAAACAACACACATCATGCTTATTATATAAGAATAAATAAATAATAATAAAAAAAGCATTGGTGGTAGACAATGTACCTCCAAAGTGCAACTGCTTTCTAACTCCAGCCATAGAATACCTAGCTACTGTACTTGGATGTGCAGATACATACACAATGACGGTCTTCAAGCAATAGATCTTCAAAGTGGTCAATACTATTGCCCTGTTGCTTATGTAGAGGGCATATGATGTATGATAAACATACAAAAGAAAAGAAAGGCTACAAGTTAATACAGTGTGATGGTGCAATGAATGAACCACTTCCTTTCGTATTTACATGCTTACGCCATAACTTTTCCTTCTTATTAAAGGGTTTTATTTAGATGGGAGAAGACACAGCATAAACTTATTGAAAATGGGGTCCAAGTAACTTTGCTCTCCTATCTGACAGGTTTCTGCTCTGTTGACGCATACAGGCATACCCCGGTTTAAGGACACTCACTTTAAGTATACTCGCGAGTAAGGACATATCGCCCAATAGGCAAACGGCAGCTCACGCATGCGCCTGTCAGCACGTCCTGAACGGCAATACCGGCTCCCTACCTGTACCGAAGCTGTGCGCAAGCGGGGAGACTATAGAGCCTGTTACAAATGGGTTATTTACATCAGTTATGCACGTATAGGACGATTGCAGTACAGTACATGCATCAATAAGTGGGAAAAAGGTAGTGCTTCACTTTAAGTACATTTTCGCTTTAGATACATGCTCCGGTCCCATTGCGTACGTTAATGCGGGGTATGCCTGTAGTTGTCCCACTATCTTTATTGACACTTCAATCAACAGAATACTATACATGCCAAATAACAATAAATCCTGTAAGCTAGTGATTCATTAGAATATCAGTTCACTGGACTCTAGTCACCTATTCCAGGGGTGCTCAACTCCTGTCCTCAAGCCCCCCCCCTTTTCCCCCCCCAACAGGTCAGGTTTTCAGGATATCCTAGCTTCAGCACAGGAGGCTCAATCAGAGGCTCAGTCAAAGACCGAACCCCTGACTGAGATCCCTATGCTGAAGCAGGGACTGATTGAGCCACCTGTACTGCAGCTGGGATATCTGGAAAACCTGACCTGTTGGGGAGGCGGACTTGAGCACCCCTGACCTACTCCACCATTAAAGAATAATGGTGGGTTGCACATTGAGAACACAAATTAGCTACAGAGGAGGCTAATGGGAGAGATCTCGGTTATGATTATGAAATGTTTCATGTAAAGGTGACCCGTGTAAAATGTGATGAATTGCCTGCTTTCAATGAGAAGTGACATAATGCAGCTCAAGATGGAGCAGCCATGCTTTTATACATACAGTAGGTAATGAAAATCCACGGATCTATCCCATTTGCACCTGTGGGGCACAGCAAAAAGGAAAGTTTTGAAATAAAATAAATAAAAATGCCAGATGCAGTTAATAAAATGCCCTTATCATTTCAGGTAACAAATATGGAGTAAAGCGCATGTGCTGCTGCTTGGGCCATTATTGGCTGAACTCCTCACGACTTCTAGTTAATGAATAAGCTGCCAAACTTCCTAGGAAAGGAGACACGCCTGGACCCTATTCTAAAGGGACCGACTGATGCCATTCACAGCTCATTACAAGCATGCCTATTCTGTGCAGCGCTTGGCTGTTGCCAGGGCTCCGCATTGCACACTGCCACAGCAAGCCTCTGGTCCTGTTAACAGCAGGATGCAAGGCCTGAGTGGCCGTCTGGCGGGCAGGCACTCTGACATTAAGCTGGCACGTGCTGGCGCAGCAGGAGCAGACTAAGGCGTGACAAATTACTGAAAGAGCTGAGCTAAACTTATGTCAGACAGCCACCTGAGCCTTAAGACCTCTGCGGGCTTGCCATCTACTCTCAATTCATTGGTCACTCTTTTATTCTGCAGCCTGCTTGAGGGTCCAGTTTAAACAAGACTGATTCATCATCAAGGCTTTTAATGCTCTGCCTAATAATACCCTGCTGTTTAATGAATGGAGGTGCCTGTCTAACACACAAAAACACTGCAATAAACAACCAATAATAAAATAAAAATTAACAGCTTTTAATTTTTTTTTTTATTGTACAAGTAATTTCTCAAATTCCTGGGGGCTTTGTAAGCAGCATCAGAAAGTGTATTTAAAAAAAAAAAAAACTACCGGTTACTTCAACTTGATAAGATTGGGGATTACCAAGGGGATGTTGATACGTGTTTGTAGGGGTCTTTATTTTACATAGATGCATAGATACATTAAATGTTGAATAAGCGTGTGAGTTCTTTCATACAATATGTTGGGTAAATGTGTTCGAGGAAGTGGTGCTTTAAAGAGAGGTGTCCGTGGTGCTGAAAATAAACATGCATTGGATTGCAGTACTGGAAGTACTGAAAAGGATGTTATTTCACTACCATGAACCAAAAATAGTGAAAATGACACTCCTCTATTGGGGCACTGGGAATATTTTGTGCAGAAGACATGAATAATTGAAAATAAATACATAATACATAATATACCTTCAGGCATGTATCTAAATGTACTTGAAAACGCACAAAATATTTCTCTTTAAACATTCATTTGCTCTTCCCACATATGAAATGATTTCATGCATTGCCAACTTGAGTCAAGTATTTTTTTTGCACAAACAAAATAAATAAAAAATAAAAATGATCGATTCTTTTAATTTTTTTAAATGAGAAAAAGAGAGAAAAAATATTTCTTTAAAATTGCAGCCGACTTTAATTTACCTTGGCAACATAGCTTCTTTGGAGAGAAGCGTTTAAACATGAGTGGTTAACGTAAAGGCACGGTTCAAAATATCCATATTGCACATGTTCCACAAATTACAAAAGGAGGAAAGCACAAATGTTTTTCTATAAGTGGTTTAAGCTAAATATTGTTCCCATTTCCCTCAGCATCTGTCACTCAAAGATTTAATCTCTTTTAAAATGCCTAGACAGCGTCATTTATCAATAGAGGTTAGCAGAGCAGAGTGGCTGAAATGGGGTTATTTGAAGAACTTTTGTGCAGCTGCCTTAGCTAGTCAAAGGTATTCATTCAACTGTGTGTAATCAAAGGAATTCTAAGATACCCGTTTTCTGTCTCAGCAACAATAACCTGAATTAAAATGTTTCTTCACAAAAGGACTTCAAAAGGATTAAAAGCTCCATCCTATTTATTTTGTCTTCATTATTCCCCCTCCCCAATTTTTGCAGTGGAGCATACAACATTAAAATTCTTATTTCACCTCACCATTAACCTGCTTTTATTAAATATGATTTACATGTGAAAATTGAACATTCTACAATACATCAGAACAAAATGTTGATAAAGGAAGAAGAGGGCTAAAGAAAAAGCATTTATCGCAACATGCAAATTTATTCTAATACACACCTGTTAGATGCTGAGAAAACAAAACAAAAAAAAATAAAAGAATCAAATGATTTTGTCTTATTGGAAGCAAAATAATTGTTAGGCAGCACGACCGGCATCTAATAAAGCTGTGATCCAATTATTCAAAGGACTGCTTTTGAAAAAGAAACGAAGATTAAAAAGAACCTGAAGCTACAAAGTTTTAAACAGGTTGCTTTAAAAATAAGTATTTCGGCTTCTACGCATACAAAACCGTAATGTAAAGATACTCCAGTTAGGGATCTGAATTCAATCTCGGCTACAAATATATTACCATGGCAACCGCCAGTGCAGGATCCGGATCAATGGGAACCATCTTTAAAAAACCCCACCACTTACACTGTCCAGAAAGCTCTCCCAGGCAAACACAATGAAAGAATAATAAAAAAAAAAAAACACCTGTATGCTTTTATGAAAAATATGAAGATATAGGTCCAAAAACAGTCACTAGTGATAATGAAACCAGCGGGAATTAACCAGTCACTTTACATTCATTTGAAAAGGCAAATGAAGTCCAAAATACATTGCCGTCTGTCAAAAGTGTGTCTGCTCAAAATAAGTTTACGCTATACAGCCACCCAAAGTTGTTATTAAACAAGCACATGGTAAATTAAAGTTGACATACACACCAAGTTACCATAATGCTCAAATGATATGGAGACATTATAAAATATTGTCAATAATAAGAAATGTTGGGCACACCGCTAGTGTGCAATGAGGGAATGCACAATTTTGGTGTCACCAACACAAGGTAGTTTTGCCAAGTTTATTGATGATGTAATTCCCTGTTAGCTATACATTGAAAGATAAATAAATTGAGACAAAAGGTGGCACTGAGTGCTCATTTGCATGTCATTTCCCAGAATCCCTTGCTGCAGTGGAAGCGCTGTATGCTGGGTGACAATGGGGAAAGACAGGGTTGCAGACCTGTCTAAGACATGCAAATGAACATACAGTAATATTTACAGTTGCTATATATATATATATATATATATATATATATATCTTAATACAGCAGAATACATTCAGTCAGAACCATGTTTTGCACTAGTAAGCACAGAGTGAACACGTAATGCTTGTATACCTTGCGACGTGTAAATGGATTGAGGTGATATCCGATCAACCAGAATACAATATGGTCAAATGAATATGAAAACAGTAATCTATAAAAGTCATGTGACCATAACGAGAGGCAAGTAAAAAAAATAAAAAGTCGCACATATTGACTAAAAAGCAATTCATTGGTAATTATTTACAGATGAACAAATAAAGGGACTAAATATCTCGAACGCTCAAAAACTGTCATCATAAAGAATGATGGAGTTGGGGCCATAATTACTATGCAGTTTGCCATTAAATACCTTCTGGCATAGGTGCAACTGCAGCCAATTTGTTGGTGGAGTGGGGGGACGACGACGACGACCCCCAGTTGTTTAATATCAGACAACAGATAAACCTATAGCTGGCAGTCAAGGAAATGCAATTTTATTCAATCATCAGGGCTGATTTAATATACTCCAATGTGGCCAATTGTGCTTTGATAAGTCAAAAACGTCCATTGACTTGAAAGGCAGTTTTTTTGAACCGATCACAATGCAATTGCCAGTACAGAGTTCATAGGATCTGCTTCGTAGAGAGATCATTTGTATTTCTTAACTAATGCAAGTCCTTATTTAGTAGCATTCATAACATTGAGAATGGGGTGGAAAACCCGTACAAGTAGGCGTTACTTGAATGTCTGTTAATGACTACCATTATTGCTTGCATCCAGTAATATATTGCCATTTAGTGAACCCCATCATGCCTACATAGATAAAACAGGTAAGACCTCTCCAAATAAACACAACATTTATTAGATTAAAAGGAATAGAGGCTGAAGCCCTCAAGCACGAAGGACCATATTTACTAAGTGGTGCTAAGTCCAAAAGTCCCTTACAGAAAGTGAATAAAATGATTGCAGTTCTCTCTTATTTTCTTGCAGGTAAACATAGCCTTGTTGTACTAAAATAGCAGCTTTTACTCTGCTATTTGAACACAATATTACCCCCAAAAAACAATCCCTCAAATATTTTTTTCAAATACAAGATATCGGAACACATTAATATTTAAAGCAGAATTACCACCATCTCTATTTTCTTTAACTTTTTTTTTGTTTAGAATAAGAACCAAGGAGTCCTATGTTATGTTTATCTCAAACCCCAACAGCTGAAAATTGTGCCATTTGAGTTAGGATAAAGCCTAACACTTAATAGCACGTTCCATGTTAGTTACCAGACATATATCTTTGGTAGGGGCTAGTTCAGTTGAGTGAATCCAAATGCAAGGTTACCTTATGACACAATCCCAAGGTGGCTGCTTTTTACCAGTAGGGAGTCAGATGAACATACAAATAAAATATACTTTTAAATCTCAAATGCCCACTTTAAAACTCACCCAACACCTCTCAACTCTATTCTCACCACTTCATCTTATTATAGCCCACACCCTTTCACTCCTAATCTATAGCAGCCCCAAAAACCCAATTTCATCAGCAGTATCTAAAACCTCCATACACCCAATCACAATCCCATTCCCACAACCTTCAACAGGGTGAATCCGGCGCATCCAAAAAATGTCAAATCCATATAATATCATGAGAAAGTTAATAAATAGGACCTCCTTAAATGTTGATTGTAGTATCAATTCAATGTATGCAGGGGAGACTAGTGCCTAGTGTAGCCTATGGCAATCACACAAAAAGCCAGATTGGCACAAACAAAATCTCCCCAGAATTATAGATAACCATCCAATAAGTAGTATATAAAGGATATGACAAAAACTTGAGAAACTCACTTTGTAGATCATGTATCAAGGTGATAAAGGGCTTTATGCCTGAAATGCGTAGGTGCGTTTTTTTTTTACTATGCTGGGGTCTGTCATGATCCAATAAAGTATTGATTTTTTTTACATGTGAGCCCCCACTGTATCTCTTCATTTAAATATCCTGCAGTGCTCTGCCATCCTCTTCCATTGTTCCCACAATCTTCAAGCCTAACTTATATTTTTCAGGAGGGTAACCTAAGAAAGCAGCATATAAACAGTTGGCGGTAGCAAGAGCAGTGGCGTGCAAACTGGGGGGCGTGACATTTTCTTGGGGGGGAGCACAGCGCTTACAGAGGCCCCACGCTCTTGCCCAAAGCATTTAAATAAAATGTCGGGGGAGCGCTCGAGGCCTCTAAGTTTCCTTATCTTGTCTCCGGCGGCTTCTGGTGACGTGTCGCCATGGGTCACATGATGTCAGAAAACGCAGAAGACAAGGTAGGAGGGATGGAGGGTGGGGGAGTGTGAGCAGGGGGGGAGAGCAGATAGGGAGCCGCAGACCAAAAAGTTTGCGCACCCCTAAGCTAGAGCAAGAGAGAGTCTGCAAGTGGGTAGCCTGCCTGCCTATCAGTACTGTCAGCACGAGCACTACATAATTTCATTACTGGGATAAATGTAATGGACTACTTTGAATGGAGAGAGGGAGAGCAGTACTGGCAATTTAGCACTCGGGAGAGTCAAGTATATTCCTGGCTGACACACGTGGTCTTCCTCCTACAGAGGTGTGCATACCGTACGTTGCTGCACCAAGTTGAAACAGACTTGTTAGCTGCTGACCAATAAGAACTGGTATGCAAGAAAGCCATCAAATCTCATTGGACAGAAGCAGGAGGGAAATGCAGTACCCTCGCAACCCTGTTCCCCACTACTCTGCCACACCCTGTGGCCCAGCATCCAGCAGAGAAAATTAAAGGAACTGCTCAAGGCTGCAGTAATAGAAGGAAGAAACAGCAGAGCAGGAACGGTGGTCCATTAAAAGTCGGGGGTGGTAAGGGGGTTACATGGAGTCTGGCCCATTGACCAAGGCTGAAGGTGTCTTATGGCAGAAGACTGCTCAGTAAACATAGGCCTCAATCTGTAGTTTATTTTTGGGCATTTTCAATATGGCTCATTTTGAAATAGCTTCATTTAGTTTTGGCAGCAGAGGAAGAAACACTATTCTTAATGGTGTATTCAAGTTTTGCACCAATAATTTTTCCATAGAAATAGTGGGATTGTTTGTTGATATTAGGATTTTGTTTCCAGCCCAAAATGACACAATCTTGCGCTTTACAGCTACAATAGCAGACACCAGCTCATGTAATGTAATCGAAATGCCCAGCAAGGTCGCAGCCAGACTCCATAAGCTCGATGTTTAGCTGCAATGGGGAACATTGGAGCTTTAAGAATAATGAATCCCTTCACTGCCGTCTGTCAACGAGGCGGTTATAAGTACAGGGTGCATTTATGTGTCCCTCAAGCACTCAAGAATCATGATTATAACAATAGACTATAAAAAGGTATTGGGGCTATATGTCAAGATGATGTGCATGATGCAAAAATAATTAATTGGGAGCATTGAAACAGGTAGGTTGTATCTTGGGTGTTCTAAGGACACAAAACATGAAAGCTGTTCAAGGTTTCCTCCTCTAGCATCCAAATCAAAAAATACATGTGGTACATTTCAGATTACGAAATCTGGTCACTTTAATGGAGCTAAAAAGGGGACACAATGAAAACGAATAAAGGAGGAAATTAATACATACTATTTTATACAATGCATTGCTTCACATGTTCAGTCGACATGCAGTTCAGTAAGCAAATGATGCAAAAACAGTCAGTATTTAAGAAACGCCCCGTGATTCACTAACAAAGTGGTGTACAGTATGTAAATTATCCCATGCTGCACCCCATAGTGGAAATTCATTTAAAAGTAGATGGGGGAATTCACAACTTTAGAGTCAGCATACAAACTCAACCCATCCAGGTGAATCTTGAAGGATTTGACGGCCTGCAGAGGGGAATTAAAATGCCTACCTTTCTTTGGCAGCAGACAGAGTGATAGCTTGGACCAGATAATGTTTTTCCGAGAAGGTTACCAAGACTGACTATGCTGGCCAAATCGGCTCAGACATGGGCAGCCTCTGCATAGGATCCATATGATTGCGCACTAAACCAGGTAGCTTGACCTCAAACCCAACAGTGATAGCTTAAGATTTCCATGAAGATTACTGATCACTTTACGATGGTGAAAAAGAGGTAAAACCCCCAAACTATGTTAGTGTTCAAAAGGTACCTTGGTGAGTCTAATCTACCCACTGTCTGGGGACGAGCTTCAATGCTTAAACTCACCAAATCACGCCAGAGGTGATACACAAGGTGATACAGGCAAGGCAGGTTCTCAAACATTTATTACAAGAAATCTGCCCATCTCCTTACACCCCACCACCTGTCGAATATGTTCAATTCCATACTAGATGGGGCACAATTTTCTAGCAACATGCTGCAAGCCCACATCTGTTTTATTCCTAGAGCAGGCAAGGAGCCCACAAGCTGTTTAAGCTACAGGTCTATATCTTTCATCAATGCTGATCTCACATTTTCCCCAAAAAAGTTTGGAAATCGATTTAACAAGGTTCTGCCAAAGCTTGTTCACACAACCAAGTCAGCTTCATCGCTGGCAGATAGGCTGCGGATAACACTAAAACGTGTGATCGGCCTTATAATCCACGAAAAACAGACCAACACCCCAGCACTCCTGCTCTCCCTAGACACCAAAAAGGCTTGACAGACTAAACTGGGAATATATGATATTGTGCCGTGCAGGTACAGCATTGGACGCATTCCCTGTTCAGGGCGACACTAGACAGGGATGCCCTTTTCCCCTCCGTTCTGTTTGCTTTATCCCTGGAACCACTATCCTCTTCCATCTGCTCCAATCCCAATATCAAAGGGATCTCAGTAAAGGACAAACAGTATGACATCTCACTTTTCATTGATGATGCTCTTAACAATAACTAGACCATACACCTCCTAACCAAATTTATCCAGGAACTCTGATCCTTCAGCAGACTTTCGGGATACAAATAAGTAACAAATCAGAAGCCTTGAATTCTCCTCTTTTCCAGGCGGCAATTCAATTAATTGCCATAAATATTGCCTTCAAATGGGTCAAGGATGGTCTAAAATTCTGAGGCACATTCCTAACAAATGAATGACAGGTTATACCAATCCCATTTCCTGGTCTTATTCAAGACCCTTAAGGCAGACATTGAGAGATGGTCTAAATTCAATATCTTGTGGATTGGTTGAATTACCGCAGTAAAGATGTACCTTCTCCTGAGAATCCTCTACATCTTCCAGACGCAGACCATACTGGTGTCTCTTGGCGCTATACAGGATATCGGTAAGCTACTACGCAAGCTAAGACCAGTCTGAAATGGGACGCGGTCTTGCCTCTCCTATTGGAACTGAAAAATCAGAGATTTAACTTTCCAGCTAGGAATTCCTCCATGACTCCCATATTCTACCCCACAACAGTTTCTGGCTGACCTTACCAACTGCCCTGGGCACAGAATCGATTTAATTCCCGACTCTGATTCTGCGCTTGACTATTTCCAATCCGAGTTCTTAAAACTCTGTGATACCCATGATCCACTACGCAGAATAAGGGTACGGGGTGCCCACCTTCCATGGGTTACACCTGACCTTATAGCACTCTAACAGTTCAGGGATGCCTTGTGGAAAAGCCACAAAGTAACTGGCACTACCAAGGATCTCAATCACTACAGATGCCTGCGGCACATGTGCACAAGGCAAACAAGGCATGCAAAAGCACAATATTACTCTGACAATCTCCTCCAGAATACATCAAACCCAGCTAACTTCTGGAAGGTTATCAACAACATATTCCAGCCTTCTAACCATCAACAGCCAAGTAATGGCTAAGGGGAATATTACTCTGACAAACCCCACCGACATTGCAAATGCATTCAATGATTACTTTGTGGGGTGTGCTACTAATTTATTAGCGAAACGTAACCCAAACCACAAACCTGAATCTCATCCTGGGAGTACCCATATATCCCCACCCCCTCCCAACACTGCCCACAAATTTCAATTTGGCCCAGTATCCCAAGAGGAGATTACACAAGCGCTCCTCAAATTAAAACTAAGCAGCCAATGTGGACCTGACTTACTACAATCTAGGTTCCTAAGACTTGGTGCCCCAGCAATTGCCAAACCAATTGCTTCCATAGTCAACTCTATCCTGTCTGCAGGCCATATCCCTAAGACCTCGAAAACTGCTAGAGTTGTCCCAATCTTCAAAAATGGGGATAAAAACACTGTCTCAAACTACAGGCCAATCTCCCTTCTCCCAATCTTATCCAAAGTCATGGAAAAATGTGTCCACTCCCAACTAAGAGATTACTATACCAAGACAAATTTCCCTAGCCAATTCCAATCTGGCTTTCGCCCCAAACACTCTACCGTAACTACCCTGCTAAAAGTTTGTAATGAAATCCAGTGTGGAATGGAACGTGGTCAACTCACTGGTGCAATATTCCTAGATTTTGCAAAGGCTTTTGATACTGTTGATCATGCTATCCTGCTTAAACTCGAGCTCTGGAATAGGGAAGCATGCTTTAAACTGGTTTCAGTCCTACCTATCAGGTAGATCCCAACATGCGTCTATCTCAGGCTCTAACTCCAACCCCCTGGATATCACCTGTGGCGTCCCGCAAGGCTCTGTTCTGGGGCCCCTACTCTTCTCAGTGTTCATCAATGATCTTCCCACAGCTTGTAAGGAAGCTTCAATACACATGTATGCAGATAACACAATCTTATATGCACACAGCCATAGCCTGTCCGACCTTGAACACGTACTTCCGTCAGACTTTTTGAGACTCGAAAACTGGATTTCCCAAAACAAACTGTTTTTAAACACTGACAAGACTGTAACAATGGTATTTGGGACCAAGACTAAATTTTTAAAGCTTCCAGTGACTGAGCTCCAGATCAGAACCAACACCAACACCACCCTAACTCCTGTTACTAGTTTTAAATACCTGGGCATATGGTTTGACTCCCACTTAACATTCGGAATGCACATTGATGCCCTGACAACCAAGACCTATGCCAAACTAGGTGTACTTTACAGGAACAAATCCTCCCTAAGCCTGCTGGTCAGAAAGCGTATTGCACAGCAGATGCTAATGCCAATTATCGACTATGGAGATATAGTATATGGCTCGCACCCCAAACCCACCTTGGTAAACTTGACACCCTCTACAATTCAATTTGTCGTTTCGTTCTCCAATGCAACTACAACACACATCACTGCGAAATGCTCAAAGAACTAGATTGGTCATCACTCTAGTCTAGGCGCAAAGTTCACCTTTCCTGTCTTGCCTTCAAATACTTTCTGGGCAAGCTACCCACCTATCTGAACAAGCTCCTCACCCCTACCACATGCAGCACTTATCTGAGATCTGACTCCAAAAGACTGTTCATGGTCCCAAGGCTCAACAAAGTATCCGGCCGCTCCTCCTTCTCTTACCGTGCACCCCAAAACTGGAACAACCTACCGGAGACACTTACATCCACCACCAGTTTAAGTTCTTTCAAAACTTAGGCTGTCTCACATTTTAATCTGGTCTGTAACTGTTACATAAGCCTATAATATACATCTTCTCTAACTGTGCATGCAATGTATTGTATATAATGTATACCCTGTTCATTTATGTAACTGTATTTGTAACCATGTATTATTTGTCATATTAACTCTGTCCAGGACATACTTGAAAACGAGAGGTAACTCTCAATGTATTACTTCCTGGTAAAACATTTTATAAATAAATACCCAAGGTCTATGCCACCTGCCTTTGGCGAGTGGCAGTCAAGAGGTATCAGTAGGGTAAGAGACATGCTGAGTAATGCTAAACCCCAGTCTTTTGTATTATTAATGGACCCTCACAAGATCCCCAAGAGCGAGATCTTCCGATATCTTCAGCATCCACCGGTCTCAATGCCCACATACAAAAAAGAATAATCTCATCCTTTTACACCTCAATTTTTCTTAAGATCCTCCGTGAAAATTCCCTTTTCACGTCACAATGGGAGGCAGACCGCAACCATAATACTGATGCAAAAGATTGGGAAGCTATTTTTGAAGTCGCCGCCACAAGCGACATTAATCAAAGAAAATGCATATACGGTTCTATACAGTTGGTACCAAACACCGGTACACCCGTCAAGAATATTCCCGGGATTTTTCCCCCCTCTGCCCTAAGAGATGTGGTTAGCATGTTACCTCTGTTCACACGTGGTGGTCCTGCCCCAGGGTGTCTGCATTGTGGAAAAAAAGTCCTACATTTTTCCCAGAGTTCTGGCTTTCTCCTTTCCCCTGTATGTGTGGTCATGCCTCCTTAACAGGCTTCAATGTGACATTGACAGACAGACAGACAAATGTAATCACACATATCATGATAGCAACAAGGTCCTCTGTAGCCACTTTCTGGCTTAGTCCAGACTTTCCATCCCTCTTACAAATTAAAAAGAAGATCTGGTACTCCGTTAAAATGGAAAAACAGACCGGTGTATTCAGGGACTCCGGCTCAAAATTCCACAAGGTCTGTCAACCTTGGCTGATTTACAACAGCCTGCACTCAGCCGCCCTGCTATCCCTTAACCAGTCCACTATCCTCTTGTAGTTGTGTACAGTAAAGCCCAGGAGTGCCTCCTTGCTGCACTACTACAGTCACTAACTTGGTTATCAATAGCATGAACCATGATGGTTTCCCATGGCTGTTTGTATATAAGCTTTGGCCGAACTGTATCCTTGTAACTTTACTAATGACAAAATTCTGTACTCCCCCCCGCCCCCCTTTTGTTCATTCTGTTCCTCCCCTGCTCTGTTCCCTCGTTTTGACTGCAAATATCAATATAATTTGGGTTCTGAACTCCTGTCCCATTCAATCTGTGATGTAGATAGACACAATCAAACCTTGTTGTAAAGCCGCAACACACAAATTGTTTACATTTGTGTATATCAAGTTTGTTTTCCGACCAGAGAGCAGTTTAGTATCTTATCTTTGTGCAATTCTTTACTTCATAAGTAGGCACAGGCCATTTATTTTACTGAACAAAAGGATCTCAGTATTAAAACACTGCCTAGTACTTACTGGGAAGCTAAGATATATTTGAACATATCTTTGTTTATGTGTTTTTTACACCTCAAATGTGTCCTATTTAGATGCGATTTCAAAAAGTGACTTTTGTGGCCTTAAAAGATCTCTCCAAATAGCATCTATTAATCATTTTCATGTTGGACGAAAGTGGTTCTATCAAGAATTCAAGCAGATATATCTGTACTACAGGTATCTTATAGAGCTACTTTGTAAGATTCCCCTGAAATTTGTCTGTTTTTTTGCAGTTCATCTGAAAACCGTAGATAGAGTACAAAAGATACATCATTGAGTACTGCTGCCATAGAAACTAGAGTTACTAAGCAAGAAGTTGATTTAAAAATAAGTGGTGTAGACTACAGTTTCAATCAAAAGATTCAGTAATGAAATTAGGTCACTCACAAACGGTATTATTATGTGCAGTTCAACAAATATGTTTTGCCATTTCGGAAAGGCTAACTTTACCTATTTGTCGGGCTTCTAAAATTGCTTTTACATCACCAAGTTGCCCATCTTCAACCATTTCATTAAGATGAAAGAAAATACATTCCTATGTATGTGAACTACGCATATTTAAGTAATAATCCCCGAAGAACAGGGCATTACTGGTCAATAATGCCCTGGCTGGAAGAGTTGAAGGCCCGAGGCGAAGCCGAGGGACTTTAACCCAGCCAGGGCTTTATTGGCCAGTAATGCCCTGTTCTGAGGGGATTATTACCATTGTAGGCTAAATGTAGGCTTATTTCATAAATAATAGACACTTTTGTATAGTTAAATATTTTTTTTTAATTAAAATAAAATGGTAAATACATGAAACCACCTCTATATACGCTTACACTGCAGATATCTATATCCACACACTGCCACCCCCTCTGTGTACACACAAACAAACACACACAAGCTCAACACACACAAACTGCTGCTACACACACACACAAACAGCACACAACACAGCACCTCTACACACAGCAGCTCTACACACACATGCACACCACACACACACACTGGAGCTCTAGACACACAACACAGCACCTCTACACACACAACACAGCACCTCTACACACACAATTACACACATATGCCACACCCATAAACACTGCTGCTGACACTGACACACACACACACACACACAGGAGCTCTATACACACACACACACACAAAACACACACAAACTGCTGCTACGCATACAACAGCACAACACACACACACAATCAAAAATGCAGCCACTTACTAAACTTTGCACTCTCCCCTCCCACCTCTACACACAACACAGCACAACACAGCACCTCTACACCCCCCCCCACACACACACACACACACACACACACACACAACACCTCTATACACCACACAGCACCTCTACACACACAACATACACACACACAACACTGCACCTCTATACACAGCACCTCTACACACAAACTGCTGCTACACACACATGCTACACCCATAAACACTGCTGCTGACACTGACACTGACACTGACACACACTGGAGCTCTATACACACACACAGCACCTCTACACAGATATACAACACAACAGCACAGCACAGCACACACAAACTGCAGCCACAAAGAAACTGCAGACAGCCACTTACTTCTTTGCAGACACACTCTCTCTCTCTCTCTCCCCCCCCCCCCCCAATTCAACTGAATCTGCTCAGAAAATCTCAGTCCGCTCGGGAGGGGGAGGAGTCAACCCGTGGCTGAAACTTCCTAACCAATCCCCTGCCCTGTCTCAGCTGTTCTGAAAACTGATTGGCGGGAAATAAACACATTGAAAACTACACATTGCAAGCTGCTTAAATTCCGGGCATTACTGATTGGATAATGCCCGGAATTTTAACCAATCAGAGAGCAGGGTTTTCAATAATGCCCGGAATTTTACTGCTTTAGCCTATAATAATGCTTAGTGATTTTTTTCCATGTATAGTGCTTACGGTGTACATGGTGCTGTACATAGAATTTTGAAGGCATAATGATTCTACCCAGCAGAGCTTACAATTAAATGTTGGTGTCCGACCCATGGAGATATAAAGTGACTTTCCCAAGGAGCTTCAATTGGGATTTGAATTGGGCTCCCCTGCTTCAAAGTCAGTGCCTTTACTCACTGTGATTTGCTATGTCTTTTATTGAATCAATGTCAAGCAGAGATGCGGCTGTTCAAACTTCCACAATAACTTAAGTCCACTTTTCAGATGCCACTGTGCCCTTAGCTTAGTTCTTTACGGCTACATTTCTCCATTTGGTCCTGCACTCCAAAGTGCTGAACGATAAAAGGCCACAATCATCACCATGGAAAAAGCCACAATTATAATTCATTACCACCACTCCTGCTAAGCGGACAACATTATGCTATTGGCATTACACGGACATCAGTTGGACTGAATCTGTGAGAAGAGTGAATGGTAGCACAGTGGGAAATACAGATCCCCATTATCATGTATTAACACCTTTGCTTATGCTCTCCGTTTCAGATTTAAAACGTTGTTTCTAACCATAAACCATTTAAGCGAGATGGTCAGATGCTGAATTTCTGACTCCTATGAGAGAGGAATTGAACTAAAAAAAAGCACAGAAAGGAGGTGCAGAAATAGTATGAAAAAATGAAGCCTAGGTTCTTTCTGGTTGTGATACATCTTAAGTGGAATAAAAAAAAAACCGATGCCCACTCAAGACAAACGTTTTCATATCTTTGCATGAAAAGGGGAATATATGTTTAAGAGCTGTGCACAGTAAAAAACAAAAAAACAAGAGTTGCAAACAATTCTTTGCATTAAAACAAACAGATTACAAGGTTATTTTTTATTGTGAGACTACAGCAATGAAGTGCTTGAAAATAGGACATTAAAATGCATAATTGGTACCCTTTTGTAACAATACTGCACGATACTCTATATGTATACCTACCCTGCACAAAAAATCAAATAATGCCGTGTTGATAAAATGCCTAATAAATCCAACCAATAAATATTCACTTAGGCAGTGCTGTGGAGCTGCATAATGTAAAGAATATAAGATGTATTCAAGTTGCCACCGTTTCAATGTAAAATACATCCTAGCTTCACTGTATAATATGATTGCCGAGAGTAGGCGTGTGAAATTGAATACGTCTGCATCAGTTATGGGTAAATAACGGGCATGAAAAAGTTAGTTATAAGTTTTGGGGGCTTTCTGATGCCACAGAGAGATTAAGCCATGCGTTCGTTCCTTACCAGCTTAATTATACTACTCAACAGCTGTTTCAACATTCTAGCTTTGTGACTGTGAACGGTGTCGCTGATAGAACACAAGGTGTCGCATTTTATGGTAAGCAGAACGGAGACACAGAATACCCAGACAAACCTGCAGCGATACAGGTCCCTTAGTATGTATGCTAGATATTTGTGTTATGCTTTGTTCCAATACATCTAATACTAAAAACTGAATCATACACCAGACTCTCTTTTTTTTTTAAACAAAGGAAAAAGAAAAATAAAGTGCGCCAAATATAGATGTTACTGCAAAAAGAGGCTGAAAATATTAAATGATAAATACAAAAAACAAAAAACATGTGACATGAACCAATCCGGAGCGTATAGGGTCTTGCTAAATGAATAAGATAAATGTGTAAGAGAACCACAACCCAATTTGTACCGCAGCTTCTTAATACAGGGAACCCCAGTCCCTGATGATCACGTAACAGCAGAAAGAAAAAAAGTTAGAAGCGCAGTCAAAAAGGGGTAGTGGTCAAACTAAACACTTTTATTTTAGATCGTGTCCTTAAGATCACAATCAAGGATAACAGAAAAATCTCAATATAAATAACCAAAAATAATGTTAAAATAAATGATGATGTGCAAATGAAGCTGCTTTGCAATTTTCACTCAATGGGTCTCCGAGGGGTTAACAGCGGAAGAATCTCTCTTTTTTTTTAAATGGAAAACTAGAATGCTATCACTCACAAAAAAATGAGAAACTGAGTAACACTATTTCCTGTCAAGTAAGCATCTACTTCCAAAGAAATACGTATGCACAGGATCTACTAATGAAAAAGTCTAAACAAGTAATTTCTCCTTGAAATTAAAAACACAATTTACCAAGGAAATCCACAGAGCTCATATGTTAAGACACACAGGAGAAGAAATATTCCAGGTTCAGCACAGGTAGCTCAACCGATTGATCCTCAGATTAAGCCACCTGTGCTGAAGCAGAGACTAGAGTTGAGCCACCTATGCTGAAGCAGGGACTGGAGATGCGTCCTGTGCTGAAGCAGGGACTGGAGCTGAGCATGCCTGAACTGAAGTATCCAGCACTCATTTTGAAGAGCTTGAAAATGACCTACACTTGTGAGTGTATTGCCACTTTTTTCAGCTTTTTAAAAAATTTTGAAACATTTTGCACTATCCGTTTTTTTTTTTTTTGGTTTCTTTTATACCCTAGGAGAAGTTGCTCTCCTGTTTGCTTTAAAAATACAAGACAACAGCATTTCTTAAGGCACAAGATGTGTACTCAAAAGCAAATGCAATAAAAAAAAGAATATTGTACTAATGGAAGGCAGGCCATGCTGCAAAAATGTTTTGGAACAAACCGAACCTTTTTTTCTGAAATAAACATCCTACATTCATAAAGTGTTAGAAGAAAAACTTAAACTTGACAGACATGAAAGAGGCAGTCCAGTCCACGCAGCATGTTAAAAATAAATATTATATTTATATATATTTTTTTAAATTTCAATGTATGCAGCCTTTGATTACTTTTGTTGACAACCGATTAATTCTCCTGTGATCAAAGATCCTGCTTCCCAGGGTTCACTAAATGGCTGCCTTTCAGCTTCAATTAACCCTTCAGTCAGCGTAACGAAAAAACAGGGACTGGCGGTGCACAGCGATGGTATTGAAAAAGGGCTGGACGTGAGGCAATGAGATTACAAGCAATTTTAATCGGCACTAGGCAGACCTATCCAAGGTAAAGAGTCCTTGAGGACTTCTTACCTCGGATAGGTCTGCCTAGTGCCGATTAAAATTGTTTGTAATCTCATTGCCTCACGTCCAGCCCTTTTTTCAATACCATCGAAGTGGACTGCCATTCTGTTTGTTCGTTACGTTATCATCTATCTGGCAGGAGCCCGTCTATCAGGAAGGAACTTTCAGTGACTCCGCTACCTTGCGAAAAGGAACGAAATTTATTTTCCTCAAACTTGAGTTCTCGAGTGTGGCCTAATAGTGGGACTATTCGCGGATTGTGCAGGTCGAGGTCAGTAGCGGAGGACACGCTCGCTGTGGGCTCTTCCGTAATCGTGACCTCTCCTCCTTCCCTGTACCGGTCTGTTAAATATATATATATATATTTATCAAAAACAAGCAGCTGGCACTCTATATAATAAAGTACAGTGGTGGTGCTAGTCCCATAAAGAGTAAATAAAACATATTACCATCCCTGCGTCAGGCAAAAAGAGGCAGCACTCACATCCAGAAGATAAAAAAATATATATATTGAAGCATGTGTAGACAGACAACCGATCCAGACGTTTCGGTTCCGGAACGGAACCTTTCTCAAGGGGGGTGCAACATACAAATGACAGACAGGGTATATGTGTGTGTGTATGTGTATGTGTGTATATATATATATATATATATATATATATATAAATAAAAAAAAATACAAATAATCACCTGTGCATATTTACCTAATCGTGGTGAGCCCGCGAAAATCAAATAAACAGGTGTGTTTGCGGATCCGCCATCTTGGAGGAGGAAGTGTAATGCGCATGTGCACCACAGTACCGGTCCATTGGAACTGCCATCTTGAGTGTGGCACATCCATTGCGGTTCCAACGGACCGGTACTGTGGTGCACATGCGCATTACAGTTAAACCTCCAAGATGACAGGGCTGCAGAGCCTGAAACGCGTGGGAGAATTGTCCTGTTTTCATGTTTTTTAATATGTAATTAATAAACTTTTTTTATTTTTCTCTACCTGATGAGTTGATCGGTGCTTACGTTTTTGGACTGTGCTGTTCTACCAATTTTTTCACTTACCTTTATTAAAGCTGCAGTTCAAGCAATATCCTACATGTGTTTTTTTTTTAAAATAAATCAGTTGTAGCAATTAAAAATATATATTTTTAATGACTTTTTAATGTATTATAATGTAACAAGCATTTTTTTGTTTCTATAGCAACCATTTACAAAGTCACATCCCCTTCCTCTTCTGAAACAGGCTCTGGCACACCCCTTTTTGAGCCCTACCCTCTCTCTAGCAGTGCACCAATTGTATCTAATGACTGCCTGTCAAATGATCTTCCCCATAGAACTTTGCATCTTTTGTCCTCTTCTGCTACACTGACATCCATTTAGTGAACCCCCGAGCCGAATCTTCAACAATCGATTTTTTTAAACGACAGCTTGAACAGCTGCTTTAAAACGGCATTAAGAGATGAAGAATAATAATAGTAATAATAATAAAATAAAAAAAATGCACCAAGTATTATTCAATACTACAGAACTGATTCATTTAAAAACAAAACACACATGTAGGATATTGCATGGATTGCTCCTTTAAAAGGAGTCAGGATAAAATGACTAACCGCTACAATGTGAAATGTAATATGCCCGTATCGGTTATAACAAATACTCACGCGTTACCTCGAAGTAAAGTTTGGGGGATTTTTGATGCCATAAAAGAAAAAGAAGAGGAAAAAGATAACGAAAAAATGCCAGAGCTGGACAGGGGAGAGGAGGGAGAGAGATGAAAGTGAAACAGACCCTGACCTCTCTATACCTTTCATTAAGATTTGAGAATACACCAATACGGTAGGTAATAAACAAATTCTGGAAATGAACAACGAAGAAAAAGTCAATGCAGCACTCTCATGGTCTTCCTGCACAGAGTCATTTAATCAAAGATCGATGTTTTAGGTCCTAACATCTGGACTGTTATCATCTTGAGACCGGGAGAGTGCTGCAGTTACTTTTTCTGTAGTATACACCCTGGAAAACCCTTCATGACTTGTGAGCACCCCTGGCAGTATACACTCCACTTAGCGGGAGTCCTCCTTGCGTGTTCTATCATTAACAATAATGAGCTTCTTAAGATGATTTTTTTTTGTTAGAGTGAGAGAAGTTTGAAAAAAAAAAAAAAAAACCACCTACTAAAACCAAGGACACAACAGATGAAACGCTTTAATATTTCTCCCTCCCCCCCCCACCCGTTAAACGTCCCTCACCAGCACGCAAAAAATAGACACTGCAAATGTTACCAGCAATCAATTACTCTCTCAAGTTCCATTTAAATCTTTCTGCCTGAAAAGCCACCCAAGGCATAAGTTACATTATCTATCGAGAAAGACTAACTGTGCGTGCTCACTGTCTGAAATCCTCAGGATCGCAAATCGAATGACTACATCTCGACCACACGTACTGTAGCAAGATAGCTGTGCCGCAAATGGCAGCTTACAAATCAAAACACAAAACCAACAGAAATGGCAGAGCGATACATGTCGAAAGTCCAATAATCAATTATGGTTCATACAGAGAGCAATGTGAGCAAGTGTTCTTGCAAAGCTCTAGTAGCCTTATTAAACCCTTAAAATAGTAGGTTACTTGTACTTATAATATATTTAAATGGACCAACGCAAGACCTCGGATGTCTCTTCAGTGAACAGGAACACTGGGGACAATCTTGAAAGGTTGTTTACAGCTGTGTCTATGAGACACGTTGGTCCAGTGATAAAACACAATCTCAGTTTATTGTCCGTTAGGAAAATTGACATTAAACTGAAATTAGCAGGTCAAGCAAACCGGGAGTCATACTTGCTTCTTAGAGAGATACGGCATGTTTTTGTTGTATGCCTTCCTGTTGAATACAAATCCCCAAACAACCTCTTTTCTACTGAGAGCAGTGTAACAATGCAAGTGCCCCATGTGATCAGTGCTGCCGATAGTCATGTTATGTAATTATCCAGCTTGTTCTGCAGGCAAGGTGATCATCAAGGGATGCATGTGTGGGGAAAAGGCTGCACGTTACTAAGCAATGCAGCCCTCTGTGTGTTGTCACAATGTTAATTCCATTCATAATGACGGTAAAGTATACATATTTCAAGAAATCTCCTAATCGGCTTTTGGTCCTTTGGAAAGAGAAATGGCAAGTTAATTGAATCTTCTGGGACCTACTATGTCTCACTTGGTTTAATTGAGAAAGTCAAATGGCTTCACCATCAACTGGATCACCAAAAGCAAGGAGAGGGTGTTGATACTTTGCATAGGAAATCATAACATAAAAAAAAATCTTAGATGAGATAAAGGATGGAAATAAATATTTGTATGTGAATTTGTTCAGGAGACTCTGATCTGAATCTGAAAGAGTGACATAAAAGAACAGCTATTTAGAAAAAAAAGAAAGAAAAACTTTTACAAGGTAAGTTTGTAATAGGGAATGCATTTATTCAAGTGGTGCTGAAGACCGTTCCATGGGTTTGTTATGTCTTTGCAATGGGTTCCATGTTCTTTGCTTAATCTTCAATTAATACATGTTATATCACTAGAAAAATGCACATGAAGTAAAAAAAAAAACTACCATCATAATAGAACAAACTTTATAGGCATTTAAAAAAAACGCTGTTCACCGTGAAGGAGAGATCCAGATGTCACTATTTCGATTTGAGATTGCTGAGGAGGGACACATCGTAAGAGAAGTTCTGCGTTTTACATGTGGGAATGGGCCAGAAGAAAGGATGTTGGATCCTGAAACATTCCCATTCCCATTCTTCATGACTGCTGCTTTTTGAACTTTTTAGCACTTTTTTTTTTTTTGCGTACTAATGGACATTGTGTGATGTATAGCCCATTTATTGAGTAATCCTTGTTAGATATTTCTATGTTATAGCATATTTCTATATGTTGCTTCTCTCCTCTACACACGTGCGCATTTTTTTTTAAATGCCTAGAAAGTTTCAGCTCTGGAGACTGGTATGTTACCCTGTTTGTTTTCATCATGATAGTAGTTTTTTCACTTCATATGCATTTTTCTACTAATATAAAATGTATTCATTGAAGGGAACGATTGGTCATAGTTTTCTTGGATGAGTGCAGGTTACCTATATTATATTCTGTGCTTATATCCAGGGTTTACAGGGGTGTTACCCGCACCTAGTTCATTTTTTATTTTTTATAGTTTTCTTTTTCGCCTTTGCTGGTGGACTGTTATTTGTTTATACTACTTTTAATTTATTGTTATACTTGGGAGGGGTGTGGTTTCCTCTGGCAAATCCCTTTCATGTGATGTCAGTGTGTTCAGCAAGTGCTTGTACAGATCCCACCTCCCTATATTGGTTCTCTGATAAGGACTGGGTGGGATAAGAGTAAAGAAAACACTTAATTGACAAACACTTCCCCATGCAGAGGCCCCTAAGAAATTAAACTACGCAACTATGTGGGATTGCACTTTTAAATCGAGGCAAATATTTCCCCATTAATAATGCCTTATTCAGAAAGTAATCATATGCAAAAACAATGATCGTAACTGAGCTAATTCGAATAGGGTTAAAGTCACATTATTTAGGAATAAAGCTGCATTATTTTCTAATATTTATGTTTTGGCGTTACTCCCTTCCAGACAGTAAATTATGGCTTTTGGAGGAGAGTAAAGTAGAGACCATCTAAACCAAAGCTGAATGATCTCTCAAATGCGCTCTCTTCTGCGCCAAAATCCCTGTTTGAGTGTCTTCATGGGTAAAACGTCAGTTTTGGATATTTTCCAGTGCTAACATTAACAGAGCCAAGTGAATAGGGGATGAATATATTTGTATATCATTTAGAACAGCAATTAACAGCCATTAAACATAACAGCGTGCTTTTTGGCGGAAGAAAAACATGGTTAATATCATGTTATTTGCTTTGGTGAATACTGTGTTATGATTAATGTACATTAACTTAGGTTAACCTCACGTTAAATAGGCTAAGGGAGCCCTAGTATATTACAAACCAGATATATGATTAGGGAGGTTACATTTTGAGCAATTATGCAACTCTAGCATCTGACAATAACAGAACAATATCAAGTAGCTGTAGCCTTCGAACGATAGACTCTGCAATGTAGAAAGGACAAACCCACCGACACTGAAGATGGGAAAGCTGCAATCCAGCCTGTTCTTTAAAAACAAACCAAAAAAAAAAACACAGTTCTGATTATTTTTAAGAGGGTTGGAACCAAGGGGCCCTCTGGATTTGAACCGCGCTATTTTCAGTTCCGAGAACCCCCCAATTCCCGAGATACTCACAGGGGAACTTAAAGGTATCTCTGCCCCTCAAGAGTGAACAAAATGGCTGCTAAAATACTGCGTTATTCATTGCAGCGTCACATTGGACAACTCTAACTCCCCTGGAGAAAACAGTAAATAATGCTGGTAATCCCCCCGGGAGGTATCCCGGGACCCGGGTTCGAGCTGTAGCGCAGTTCCAATCCTGTTAAAACACATTTTTAAAAATTATTTAAATTTTTTTTAAAATACATTTTCGTAGGACTGACGGTTTAAATAGATCAGCTGTATAAGATTAACCAGGGCATGCCATGTAATTTGCTAGGAAATAAAAGCACTCACCTACATAACACTGTTAGATTATGCAGTTTGATATGACCCCCTCCCTCCCCCCGCACACTATTAAAAACGTGCCATGTGTCCCAGACTGAAATTATAATAAAGTCAAGGCCAAAAAGCAAGAGCAAATGTTTTGGGCAACCCTGATCCTACAGATGGCTCAAACAACATAACCCCCCCCCCCCTTTAGAAACAGACAGGTACAGTATGTATGTAAAGATTTCTTTAAATAATCAGTCCGACTTCACCTATTGAACATATCGGTACCACTAGTTTACCTTGGTTCTAAGTGTAATTACACCTGTGATTGTATGGTGTATCCATTCTGGGCATGGACATTCAGAGCAGCACACAGGGTTTGTCACAGTGCTACGGAAACGTCAAGTGTCTGAGTGACCATCACCAGGAGACCCAACTCTATGGTGCGAGCGTCAGGCCATGCAGCAATATTATCAGGGACCATTCACTTTAACACGTCGGCTCAATATATCCGTACGACAGAATATTTGCATTCCACTGGCTCATATAACAATACGGATAGGATAGGAGTATTAAAAGGCTCGCTTCCTAAAGCAAATGCTGTGCCACTGACAAGTGTTAGCGACTGCTTGCAAACAGTGACGTTTTTATTTGCTGAAAAGTTAAGGATTTGTAAACGCAACATTTAAAAACAAAGAAAATCTCACTTTAAAATGATTGAACAGAAGGTGTTCCTTACATTCAAATATTGCGATTGTATAATTCAGCAACCTTACATAACCTACTAAACAGCAAAGGCACTGAAAATAACTGTATGCGTATCTCAGGCCATTCACGTCTCAAAGAGGAAAAAAAATGGACACGTCGCGGTCTATAATCTGAATATGAGCAGGTTGAACTCTGGGGGATATTTCACAGTGGAAAAGGGTTGGGAGATCCCGTGTGAGACTTGTATGTACACTCACATGTTTTCTGTGTTTATTGTACCCTGTACAATGAACGTGCGTGTTCTTGTCCCGTTTTTACCCACCACCACCACCACCACAAAAAAATAAACAGTTTTCATTAGTCTGACAAAGCCCTACAAATTGTGTAAAAATGTGTCAGCTTCCTATTACCAATTTTGTTTCGTGTTGCTCATTTTCCTGATTCTTCTTCATTACAATATCTCTTTTCTGTTGTTCCTTTTGTCCTTGGCACATTAAAAAAAAAATCCATTTTACTGTCAAAATCCTTTAAAAAAAAACAAAAAACAAAAAACCAGAGTTGATAAACCCAATTAAATTTGCCAGCATTCTGCAAAGTCCCTATTGACTAAAACGGACAAGTAACCTAAAATTGCAATGATGTTCCGGACACATTTCAAAGAATGCACTGCAGACACATTAATGGTTGCTGATGAGTAACTTTAATCTTCCTTCAATTATTTCTGTCTACAGAAGCACTAACTGTGCACGTTAATAGATGCAGACAAGCGAGCTGCCCATTAAGGTCAAAAATAAATATTTTGCTTGCTGAACTTTCCAGTATTGTCTGTATAAGGCAATAGACATCAACGTTTCCATCTGTTATTGCAGCCCTTTCCTTGCAAGTAGGATTCTTCACGCTCAACCTGAATCAAGCTACTAAAACCCTGATTGCATGATGCTCCTTAAAGGAGCAATCGTAACAATATCCTATATATGTGTGTGTTTATTTTTTTTAAATAAATCTTTTCTGTAGTATTAGATAATACGGAATACACTTTTTTTTTTTATTCAACTCAATGCCATTTGTAATGAGTTTTAATATACTGAGCATCCTTTGATTTCTATAGCATGTTTTAGCACACCTCCTCAGCAGTGCAAGATATTTGCAACACTTTCCTGTTTGTGATCATTTGTTGCCAATATTCCCAGCAGTTTGAGCGGCAAACTGTAACAATAGATAATACTACCTGAGTTACACTGACTGAAGGATTGATTTGAAACTGAAAGGCAGCCATTTAGTGAACCCAGGGAAGGAGGATTTTGCTGATCGATCACGGGAGAACGAATTAGGTTATTCGTTTTCAATAAAAGGTAATCAAAGGCTGCATATATGAAAACAAAACTTTTAACAATTTTTTTTTAAGCTGCTTGGATTGTCTCTTTAATGCAACCATTACAAATCCTCGAGCTTTCCTGTAAACATAAATATCTTTGTTTTTAGCCTAATCAAAAATCAACTGATTTTTTGCATTACTGAAGAACAAGATGGTATTGTGATATTTGAAAACCTTTCGATACTTCGTCAATAGTCAAGGTAATGGGCTCTCACGCACCATGAAAGGCAGACAACCCGTGGTTATAAAATATACAGCAATATTCGTCCGTGCCGCTCAACTGGAAAACATGAGACGTTCGCAAACGATTTCTCACACTGCCCCACATGGCTGAATGTGTGTACTACCACCCAGCACCCCCAGATATTTCAGCGTATTCATCTCAAAAGAAAAAAAAAGAGGATTTGAAACATGAACTGGTCGTTTAATAAATCTCCATGGACAATGTATGTAGAGTGATGCATGCCTTCACCAATGACCAAAGGTATTTGCCATTTGCTTATAGCGTGTACAGAACATTTTAGGCCATGGCACAAGCACCCTGTCATTCATCACAACAAGGGCAGGCACTCATATGGCATGGCCATTTAGATAGCTCTGCTGTTTTAAAGATTACTATACAAAGCATGTCTTAAAGATAGACGATGCATCAGGGCACCAGATGTGAGGTGCTCGTAGATTGCGATTAGTCGCAGAGTATTTGAAATAGTGTGTTAGTAAACGAATACGTCGATTGTTTTTTCACAATCCTTTAGTTGTCCTCTTAGCTCGTTGCAAACCTTCACTACTGGAATCGCCTGAAACACCTTACACAGAAGAGCTTCGCCGTGATGCTCCAGCAGAGAAATGGCCATCTGACAACAGACATTAAGTTATATCAGGTGATCAGATACCACAATAGGTGCTGTGGTGTTTCTCATTACGCTCTTCCTCAGGTCACGGAGGTTGAACCCTGCACATTTATGTGCTGTTTAGGAAAATCTCCAGTTCCCACCGATGATGAGTGACTCCTACCAGCATGTGCATCGTAAGCAGCACATTAGCGCGATAATGTTCATATTGTCCATACATGACACATTTGTTGTTCATCTAGGCTTCAATTTCTCCAGAGAAAATTGAAAAATGTTCTGGATGAACTGGCTGACAGGAGTCATACGGAATAGCAATTATAAGCCTTATTCACGATTGGCTGAGCCTGCACGTCTGCAGAGACTCTGCAAAGGTTTTGTTTTATTTATACCATGACAGGAATACTCAGGAAAGTCAAAGGCAATATACTCAAGGTACAATATGCACTACACTAGTTATATAAATAAAGGAAAACGGGTTTCATTGATGTTAGTTTAAAAAAAAGCTTTTATGCCACCTACATCCGTTCTTTTCTTTTAACCTGTTAGGAACCAGAAGCACAAGCTTGTTTCGTGTAGTCGTTTGTACCCTACATCAAAAATGACTTGGTATAATAGCAAACAAGAGAAAAACCCAAGGAGGAGCAGTGGGTACAGTAATGGGGAAGTAGCAGGGGGGCAACGTTTCGTGACGCCACCCCACCTTTATTACAGCTCTGGCATAGGCAGTTCCTCACAGACGCCCCTAGCATCTGACAGGAGCAGGACTGCTGTGTTTCATACAGATTCTGTGGTTTGCATTTCTTGCCTCATATCATTTATCCTGCTCCTCCTTGGGTTTTTCTCTTGTTTGCTATTATACCAAGTTGTTTGGTTGTTCATTTGTGCCTTTATTTACTTTTTGTGTGGGGGTTGTTCTAGTCTTTTATTGGGACTTGACGCTGTTGTTGTGGGTCTAGGGGACAGGGAAGTACCCCTCTGCTCCATTGGAGAGAGGGGGAACGGGCCTGACGAAGGGGTGTCCCCCCAAAACGTTGCCCCCTGCTACTTCCCCATTACTGTACCCACCTGTATGTTGTCTTGTCCCTTGTTGTTTCTCTGTGCACCTACCCTATCACCCACCCCCTCCCCCCACCCTCTCCTTATTTTTCCTATTTTGCCTATTTTCATTGATTATAGCTTTATATCATTTTTGATGTAGGCTATGCAGTTCTGGTATTGGTTGTTTGTGTTACGCATTAAATTACACTTTTTGGCATTATCCTGTTCAATTGTTCTATTTTTCTACCGACAGTGAGTGCTGGACTATTTTTGTTTATATGTATTATTATTAGAGGAATTGGGTCCTCTTTAGTCCTATGCACCCTGCATTATTTCTGCTGTTAAAGTGAGTGCTGTGTATCACTTTCTTGTTCTGAGTAATACAATAATGAAATCAGAATGCTGAATAGTTAAAGAAGTGCTGTCATTTGCAGTGCTCGTCGCAAACACTTTCTGGAAGGATTTCAAATTAACCGCCTTAAAAAGCAGAAACTGCAATGAATTATACATAGGGGTTCTGGATGTCGTTATTTTTATTTTTTTTGCTGGTAAAGTCTGTGTTTATATTTTTTTTTTTAATAAAATGGATGCAAAAACGTTGCTATACTGCTCAAACAAGGGCAGGCCAGGGGCAGTCTGGCTTACTTTAAAAATACAACTGCTGTTCATAACAAAAAATACACATCAGTGTTTCAAAGCTTTTAATAATTATTTTAATCACAAGGGTTAAAGAAGCGATAAAGGGCTTTTAACGACGACGATAAGTTATCCTTATTTTGAACGGCAGTGTATGCAAATGAGAAATTCATAGCCAATTACTTATTCACATGGTACTCACTAAAGTCTGATACCTGCCGATATTGGGCTACCGCCAACAAAATGGCGCCAATTTTGATCACGTACCCCAGGCTGACATAAGACCGACCTTGCCTATGTATCCAATATTCAACCATAGGAGAGCGCAGTAATTCATGAGCGGAAAGAAAGGAAATACACAACATGGTGCAGTACAGTATATCTATCCGATATGTGGTGTGTGAGTGTGTGTGTGTGAGAATGTTCAGCCCTATACACACGCACACCACATATCGGATAGATCTACTACACCGTGTTTCTTTCCGGTCCTGAATTACTGTGCTCCCCTATGGTTGACGATTACTACTTTGAGAAGAATGACGGAAACAGTTCTTTTAGGCCTGGGACATAGTGATTTAATCAGTGCGGAGGCACGCTGAGGCTCAGGGAAAGCGGTGCTTTCCCTGGCCTTACATAGCGCGCCGTCCGTTGGCGTGTCGGGGGCGGGCCAGTGATGTCACGGAACTGGTTCACCCTCATTGGGCGAACCGCTCACGTGACCGGCCCTGCTCTCTGGTGATCGTCAAATTTGAAAACTTCTTGAGACACACGCTTCCCCAAGCGTGCGGACGCGTGCGCGAGTCCCTGCTAAAGCCGCTCTCATTGCGGCTGCAGGGGTTCAGTGCCGAGTGTGAGCGCGCCTCAGCACGGCTCAGTTTTGCTCACACCAATATGTCCCAGGCCTTAAGCGTATAGTGAGCTGCAATTTTACACACGAACACACACAACGTTTTGTGTTTATCACGGATAGTTATTTCACATCACTATTAAGTGTGAAGTCACAATATTAAATCTGTTGCACTTATTTATAATTTTTGCACTTATATAAAATAGACTATATTAAATCCCTTTTCAACACTAATTGGAATACTTGCTTGTGTTCTTTGTATACAACGGCCACTATAGACATAGGCAAGATAAGACTAGCTAACCTAGAATGGATATAAAAAAACAATACATAATATTAACAATGTTTAACTTATTAATATATAGACCCAAGTAGCCAGCTAGACATGGTGAATTCATAACCAGCTGGCCACTTGGGCTACTAAAGGTCTAATACTTGCATATACTGTATACATGGTTATGATTATTGTGTTATACTGGTAGGGGGTCGTGCTGTATGGTAACCCCTTTGGTGCATGAAGGCGTCTCTTTGCAAAAATTTGGTAGCCAAACAGTCAAGACATTTTTTGCCTTAGGCCGCGGGCATGGTCAGCGCTTAGCCGCTGGCCCGTGCTGACGCTTGCCAGTGAGCCCCTGCAGCCGCAATGAGAGCGGGTTTAGCAGGGGCTCACGCACGTTTTAGTTTGCGCGCTGAGGGCCTGTCACATGAGCGGTTCGCCCAATGAGGGTGAACCAGCTCCGTGACATCACTGGCCCGTCCCCAGATGGCGCGCGTAGTAAGGCCAGGGAAAGCACCCGTTTTCCCTCAGCCTCCGCGCGGCTGGAGTCTCTATGGACTCAGCCTTAGGATTTCTTACAAACCCCTATTGCATAATCCTAATGTTAGATCAAAGTATTTTACTACCCGCCCCCCCCCCCCCCGCCACACACACAAAAATGTTAATTCGTTAGCGCTGATTAATGCAAACAGAGTTAACGCTCATTTATATTGAAAATGTAATTTAATGTGGACTTAATGAAATTTTCAGCTATGCATAAGACTGAATATCGCAACCCAATTATAAATATATCATTCTTAATTAAAATGACATGAATTATAAAAAATGGTGGCTGTGATTCCACTTTTTTAGTGACTCTACTCCATTGTTATCGCTAAGTGCTTTGTGCGACGGTGAGGGGGTAACCAGGCTCACAATAAAGGTTAAGCCCACTTGGTTACCCCTGATCCATGTATTGGGGTTCGGGAGTGTCCGCTCTTGAGCCCAGTGTTTGTAAATGCATTGTGTAAAATTATGCGACAAAGAATGTTCTGTGTTTTGCCTTCCCAGGTGTGCCAGCAAGCAGAGATTGCTAGGCTAGGAGTTTCAGGGTGGGTTTTGCGGAGAAAGTCTTATCAGATTGTGCCTAGGTAGTCGGGGTCCGGAGTTGCTGGATCCCCCAAAAAAGTACCAGGGAATCAGGTCGGAATCCTGTATACATATAGGCACAAGGCAAAATCCTGTCTTGAAAACGCTTGCGCGACTCACTGCTAGGATTCCCTGCTTCAGCACAGACCAGAAAGGTAAATGGGGCATAGGGATGTGTGGTATCCATGAGACGGTAAAGGGGTCCCTAGTATAAGGGGGGACACCCAGTTAATGCTCTGATCACCCACAACCTGGTATAAGGGTTCTGGGGGTGCTCCAGCTATACATAAGGCTGTGAGGAGTTTAAAAGGTTAAGTCAGGTTTGCAGTGTGGGAGGGATATGGCTAGTGGGAATAAAAGTACAGATTCTCATTCTCTCTCTCATAACCAGCAGGAAGATAGGTGAAGATGTGTTGCACTGCCTCAATTTCCAACTCCCATTGAGACCGGAAAAAATACAAAGTGAGCACTCAGCTAAACAACAGGTCAGGTTTATTGCAGGGTGGTGCAGCAAGGGGACAACAAAGCCACACGAACGCACCTACGCGTTTCGTGCACGAGGCATATGTTTACCAGTGCCTCTCTTCATTTTATATTGGTTACTAGGGGGGGCTGTTATGGTGTTTCAACTGTGGTGGTCATGTGGACCCCACTAGACTCCTAGCCCGCACCTGATAATTGCCATATCATTCATGGACTTTCCATTGCTATCCAGTATCATTTATATATGCTATTGAGGAACTTTGACCAATTTGGATGCATCACTTTTTTCCTGTTTTCTCTCTCATAACCAAAAGACTTAGTAAGTAAAATAGTGTAAAGCATATTTTATTTAACAGGTATGTTTAAAGTGTATAATGCTTGTGCACGGTATATGAGCTGGGGACTTCCAGGTCCACGGTTCCGAGAGACCATGTGGCTACTAAGCTTGGTGCCATCAAGTCTGCTCGGGTGCCGGACATGGAAGCCTCAGAGGTTGCCAAGGTGTGAAAGCCATTTAAGTACTGGAGTTAGTCTCAAGTACTCACGTCATGGGATGAATGTCAGTCATCAGACCACCATTTGTCCCAACCCAGACTGTGAGGAGCCTAACTCAACGGGTGGCTTCTGCCTGACAAGTGGCAGAGGTGCCAGGTTGGCGCATGCCCATGTCAGAATCTGAATCCACGCTTGCCCGACTTAGATAGACTGGCAGCGCACTGATAGGCTGGTAGGATTCTCCCCACGCTGGGATTGGCTGTAGTATTTCATGAACTAACTCTGAAATACTATAAGAAACCCTTAGCCAATCTGGACGAGAGATACTAAGCACGAGAAAAGCAGCGGTAAATTTGAAACGCCCAAAAGATGCTCTTGGAGAAATAGCAGCGAGCCAACGTCAGAAGTTTCAAGTCTTTCAAGTTTCCAATATTTTCTAAGTCCCACTTTTCGGGGCCAAGTTCTGAGAATAGACTGTAGCAGTCACGGTTGGGATTGCAAGCCGAAAACAGTTCCAGGACGTTTGGTACTAACTCCCCGTCAAGGGATTTCGGCCTCTCCGGAGGAAAGAGAGCGGTGGCGTCTGGAACTTCATGCCGATTTGAGTTCTAGGACATTTTGGGCTGAGTCCCGGTCAACCTCAAGACTTTGTTTTCTGTTCTATTTTACCTAGGAAAGTCTAGTTTTGTAGTTTTGTGTGTTTTCTTCTGTATTTTGTAACCCATTGTGTGTGCTTCTGTTTCAATGGAATAAATGACAATTTGTTTTACTATCTTGTTTTGCTCAGTGAATGATCCCGGTAAAAAGGTGTAAATATCTGGTCTCCCGTGACACTTTGATTCCCACAAATGACTTCAGTTTTGCGATTTAGACTTTAACACGGACACAACAAAGATGTCTATTTGTCCCGAACACCTTCTCACTTTTTCTAAGTATCAATGTCACCCAGGCAATAAACAAAAAATATTATGTAAAATTATCTCCACTTGTTACTTCAAAGTTTTCACTCGCCGTGGACGAGTACATTTTTCAAGCCCTGATCACAACCGTATTACCAGTCCTAGCAAGTACAAATTAGTTTGGGAAGTACCTAAAAATTATTTTTGATGGGTGGTTAGAAAGTAATTATAAAGACAGAACTTCGACACCACAAGAATAGATTCCCAGGCCCTTTGGAGAAATGCTGGAAATTATTTATACAGGCATACCCCGGTTTAAGGACACTCACTTTAAGTACACTCGCGAGTAAGTACATGTCGCCCAGTAGGCAAACGGCAGTTCTCGCATGCGCCTGTCAGCACGTCCTGAACAGCAATACCGGCTCCCTACCTGTACCGAAGGTGTGCGCAAGCTGGGAGACTATAGAGCCTGTTACAAATGTGTTATTTACATCAGTTATGCACGTATATGATGATTGCAGTACAGTACATGCATCGATAAGTGGGGAAAAGGCAGTGCTTCACTTTAAGTACATTTTCGCTTTACATACATGCTCCGGTCCCATTGCGTACGTTAATGCGGGGTATGTCTGTATGTAACTGAGGTATACAGATTAAAAACCATACTGGGTAAAGGGAAGTGATCCCTGTTACTGCATCCACCTTAACCCTTTGGGTGCCCCAGAGACATAGCTACTATGTCATGGGCTCTGGCATTCCTGGGGCTCCATAACATAGTAGCTACATCATCCTGCTCGTTTTTCTAGGGGATACTTAGAGTAGAACGGAAGGAGGTCTTCTCCACTTCCGTCATCAGTGACGGGTGCCGAGGCACTCGGGGGCTCCAGGCTGCTCCGGCAATCAAAGGGTTAATGCATGTGCACCAAAGACTATTAAAAGGAGAACATTTATTTTTTTCTTGTTCCCCTTCTGGGTTGAATTAAATCTAGTAACACACAGATTTTCCTATGTTCCTTTCGAGTCCGTTCGTTTTCACGTACACATTGGAGGGAAAAAGGTGTTCGAAATAAAGCTACCAAACTTCTGGCAGGCTTACCCTGTATACAGGAACATATGACGTGATGCACTGATGCATAGACGGGCGCTGTTTTAATCATATGATCTGTGATACTCTGTTTAAAATAAAACTGATTTGGCAATTGAAGACAAGCTTTTATATGGTCTACAGTTATTCTTGACCTGTATGTGCTTTTGTAGAAACGGAGATTTGACAACTTTAATTCAAAATGCAGCCAGACCCCGCACCCACTACCCCCAACAAATGGTTTTATTTTTGAAGGACAGCACAAAACATTAAAATTACTCTTCTATAAATATATTACATCATGTGTTTCTCCCCCCCCCCTCATGAGTAGAAAACAACATTTATTTACACACACACACACACACACACACACACACACACACACACACACACACACACACACACACACACACACACACACACTTAACATTGCTACGGTAACAAAAAATAATGTAAAAAAAAAAAAGAAAACCACGAAGAACTTCTTCTACAAAGACTTTAGTTATGTATCATTCATTTTCCTCACTCTCACACAATAGCAATTTGTAATGAACTATTTCTTTAACTAAAGCTGCCAAACCATAATTACATGAAACAGTCCATTATGTTAATGCATATGCGCTCTGACAATACCATTCAACCGGCAGACCCATTACTACTTATACTGACTACTAAAAATGTGGAGGCGCGTGAGTGTGCATGTGAGTGTGCATGTGAGTGCACACATGAGTGCACACATGAGTGCGAGTGCACACATGAGTGCGAGTGCACACATGAGTGCGAGTGCACACATGAGTGCGAGTGCACACATGAGTGCGAGTGCACACATGAGTGCGAGTGCACATGAGTGCGAGTGCACATGAGTGCGAGTGCACGTTTATATGTGAGTGTGCGAGTGTGTGTGTGCGAGTGAGAGTGTGAGTTAGAGTGTGTGTGTGAGTGAGAGTGTGTGCGCGAGGGAGAGTGTGTGCGCGAGGGAGAGTGTGTGCGCGAGGGAGAGTGTGTGCGCGAGGGAGAGTGTGTGCGCGAGTGAGTGTGTGCGAGAGTGTACTCCTCCCTGAGAACCCAAACAAAAAAATCACCACCAAATACTTCAAAAGCAATTTGCCATCACATTCAGCAGCATGACAACAAAAGAAAACACTTTCCGTTAAACGCCAATAATATTATCCCACCTTCAACAAGGATTGATTACAAAGGTATCAGAATGTGTCTAAGGCGAGTCTTCTACCGCTCAAAACAATACGCAGCACTTCTAAACGAAGAGATGCAACGCGAACATTAGCACATCAAAGGTGGCTTTCTGCAAAGAAGAAAATTAGCATGACGCACACTTTAATCTTCCTGGCAATTTGTGCCCACGTTACACTTTTCACATAAATGAGGTTTGTCACTAGGACAGCTTTTGCACCTTCGTTAAAACGAGACCACACAAAGATATGCCAACACGGCTTTTGAACTTTGTAATGCTCTATTAATGTGCAGGAATATATAACTGCTGACACGGACATATGTACCATTATTTAGTTGAGGTATTAGCATAATACATCACTGTACTAACCAACGTGCTAATTAGGAAGAAAAAGAAGAAAAAAAAACCCACTTATTTTTTTCACATTTTCTAGCAAGAGGTTTTTTGATCCCGAGAAGAAAAGCCTACAAATGGAATACATGCAATTAAATGGATGCGTGTGGCGCGTAGCAGAATATTTAAATAAAAGATGAAAGGCGACTGCTAAATGGTTAACATTTCGCAGAGTTTTTGTGTGTGCTTTTTAACGAGGGCAAATAGTAATGGATCATAAAAAAAAAACAAAAAAGCACAGAGTTGCAAATGGGAAAAAACAAAAAAACTTTTCGTCGCATTTTATTTTTATTTTTTTAAGTTTCTGATTGAAAAGAGCAGCAATTCTTTTTTAACGCTCCTCATATACTCTCAAAAAAAGGTGGTCAAGTCACTTCCCTGTGCTGGCAATTAGTTTGACCTCTCTTCTAACTCTGGGAAGTTGCTCCTTAGCATATATATTGAATAGGAATATACACTAGTTAAGACCTTTAGGGCAACCTGTGATTGATCTCAGTACAACATCAAAAAGTTCAGTGTGTGTACACATTGCTGTATCACAACGTGTTGAACGCGTGCAAGTAATGAACTGCTTAAATCGCCCCATAAAGCATTGAAGGTTTAAGGAGTATTTAACAAACACTACATATAATTTGACAAACGATATACGTATACATTTTTGTGGAATGGCTAATTAGGCAAAGACCTGGTTTGACATCTCACCAAAAACTATGGCAGTAAAGATCGCAGAGCTCAACCGTGCGGCCCACCAGCAAAGGGGATCCCCTGACTGGCAGTAAATGGAACTTCTAATTTTTGGCAAGTTCTGGCAAGAAAAACAAAAAAGAAGAAAGTACAAATCTGGCTGCCGGGTTCACCAATAGAAATCAGCCAGAGCCCAGGCTGACCGCAGGGGTCGCATTGTTCTCCTGAGAAAGAATATTTTAATAAAAAAAGGAGACACCAAATGTAACGGACAATGAGATCCCCTAACCACCTACACTACTGCCATTGTACCTGACTGAGAAAGTAGCTAAAGTTACATGCAAAAAAGTGAACGCTATGAATCCTGTGTCCAATAAATACATATATCTATACGTATATATCTATACGTATATATCTACACGTATATATCTATACACGTATATATCTATACACCTACACCTATACACCTATACCCACACTTATAATTTAAGGCATGCTAAAAAACCTGTACAAACTTAATTCCCGAAAGAGAAAGCACAAAAGAATAAATATTACATATACGTGATGAGCTAAGCATTTGTGCGCGTTTAAAGTTGAATTGTAATCATTATGACAGTAGAGCTTAATTGTGTGTGCAAATTTTTCGAATTTTGGGGACTTTTGCATGTTTTAAATAGTGATGGACACGTGTCAAAGTTCAATCCGCAACATTTTTGAATTCATCTCAACCCCACGAAAGTTTGTTCGAACCATTGTTCTCGAAAAATTGTATATAAGCAAGCAATTCCAAAACTGTCGCGTAATTCGTTCGCGGCAAACTTTAAAAACAAAAACAAAACATTGTTTGCTTCCCGTGTAAGCAAATGTTTGCTTTGTTGAGTTTTTGCATAAAATCAGTAAAAAAAATTCCAACAGACGAATATGCGAAAAGTCGAACTTGAGAAGAAATGCTTTTATTTCCAGCAAGAGTGAACTTTGCCAAAAAGTTCACCCATCGCTACTTTTGAATGTGAATCTAAATTTGGTTATGTTATGAATGTGAGGGTTTCTTGTCAACTTAAACAACATTTGGCAGGTTTCATCAAACCCACAAAGATTAAAATCTGGTCTAGGTTTATAACGGGGGAAATGTGAAGCAAGCTTTTGCCACTGAATTTGTCATGAATTCTGCATGAACTTTTTGCAACCGTGCATATTTCTTCATGAAGTCGAACAAACTAGGAGAGCTTTGAGCAGGTCTGACCCCAGAGTATGCAATACATGCTGCGCTCATTGGGGGCTCAAACAGGCTCATTGGCGGCCTGCTGAAAATTAAAGGCAGAGTTATACTGGTATTAAACAGATTTTAGTCAAGAAAAATCATAGGTTTTCAGTTTAGGGTCCTCAAGAGCTATTTGGTTAAAAATGTCAAATAATTATATTGCAATACCACACATTGAAATTTGATTGGGATAAAAAGGGAAACACAAAAGATTATTGATGTAGGAAACAAATATTTTAATTGGCCCACCTAAGTGGAGCGAGTCTTTAAACCAGCAGGGTAATTTGCTGTTTCAGTTAAGTCATGTGTTAATCCCTTTCCGATCTGATGCAGTATGTCTGACGAGGGCACCCCTTAAAATTAAATCTCTATAGCTTATAGAATGACTTGTGGCAGTGCAGCGAATTAAGTGTCAAAGAAGTGTCTGAGCATACACAATCTTAACTGGATGTGACATTGTGTAAAGTAAGTGTGACCATTGCCTCCCAGGGGTGTCTGGAAGTCCAGATGGTAAATGTCCTCAAAGGATCAAGTCTGAAAAAAGGAGCGCACACTCCTTAAACACCCACAAAGATGGAGAGGGCAGAAAACTTTAGTGTGATCGAAGTCAAATAAGTGGCTAGTACAGATTTGCGAGTGTCACACAAACACACGTTTACAGAAGGTGTAACACCCCTCTATGCTTAATCATCGAAAGCTTCCTTTTCTGAGGGACTAAATCAGTTGGTGGTTTTTAATGGACGCCGTTTTAAAGGACGCCCCCACAAAAACACACAATTGCATCCAGCACCCATTTCATTCTACATTACCATTACTTGGAAGGTGTGCGTCTCTGGGGACACGATCACAACTGATTTCTGTTGCCCACAGGGCTCCCTATTTCTAAAGGTTTTTCTGCACATTGGTCTCAAATCACTGCTGACACCTTTCTTGAAGGCAAGCCAATCCATAAAAGCAGTCGTCATGAAATGTGATGGCGTTTGTAAATCGGTGTGTCATTAATTGGCACAACAGCAATTACGTTTTTATAGAAAAGGGACAAAATTCAGCAAAGACAATATTTGTTCCTTATGATGATAGGTGTGGTCATTGCTGTACAGGTGACTATCTTCTTATCCAGACTGAATCATCTTTGAAGTCTTGTCACATAAAAATAAATAAATAATTGGTTTGACCTCCTCTGTCTCTCAATCGTTACGGTTGTCTACCTTTGACCACGCTACTAAAAAGTAGAATATGATGCACGTTCCCATCTTGATAGTTATCAAATTGTTGTCCTCCGTTGAAATATAGACAGTATGATATAACCCAGGACTGTGAGTGGCTGAGCACATTTAGTGGAGCTCTCCAGTCATGTGTAGATTAGTATCCTCAAGGAACATATAAATCCCTTGGTATTTAATGCTTCATCTGCTGTCAGTGTGATTTAATAAGGTGAAATTTGAGAGGCTGTATCCCACTTCAGACTGTACAGTTCCAAACTAAGAAATATTAGCTGTTTTTCCTTAGACCAGCTTCAGTTCACAGAGATTTTAATCCACTGGGTGGTTGCCTAATTTGGGGACTTTCCGTGAATATGACAAAACCTGGCGAAGCCATGTAGCACAACCTTTTTGCAAAGAACATTAAAATTCCTAAATGTTCATAGATTTTAGAGAGAAAGGAATTTAATGAATAGAAGTGATGTGCACAGATGACAATTGGCATGAGCTATGATAAACGCAAATGATTTCAGAATACAGACATGCAAACCTTAAAGCAGCAACCCCTGATCTTGAGGTTGGCAGAGAGAGCAAAGTCTCCCTCTTTGCTGATGACACTAAATTGTGTAAGGCAGTAGAATCAGAGCAGGATGTAATTTCTCTGCAGAAGGACTTGGAGAGACTGGAGACTTGGTCAAGTAAATCACAGAATGAGGTTTAATACATATAAACGTAAGGCTATGCATTTGGGAAACGAGAACAAACAGGCAAACTGCAAATTAAATGGGGATAAATTAAGAGAATCCTTGATGGAGAAGGATTTAGGAGTGCTTGTAGACAGCAGGCTTAGCAAAAATGCCCAAAGTCATGCAGTAGCTGCAAAGGCAAACAAACTTGTATCTTGCATTAAACGGGCAATGGATGGAAGGAAAGTAAACATAATTATGCCCTTTTATAAAGTATTAGTAAGACCACACCTTGAATATGGAGTACAATTTTGGCAATTTTAGAAAGATGCGAGAACCCGTTTTGGAGTGGGCACATCACTTCTACAAACATTAATTAAGGAAGAACATGTACAAAAGTAATGGCACCGAGTAAAAAATAGGGGGATAATGTAAAATCCACAAAAAATAAAAAATAAATAGACGGAACACATAACATGGGAGTAGGTACAGAAAAAGGTAGCACATACATGCTATAAAGACACGAAGCTTGGAGCAACTATATAATGTAGGATTATTCATAGTGGTAATAGAGAAGCATCCACGTCAGAGGTTTTTCTTCTCTCCCTACAGACCTTTAAAGTTTTTGTCATTTTGTTTTTCTTTTTGGATATTTTATTGGTTTGCAATTTCTTTGCACAATATTTTGTCTTCTGTAATATTGCGTAAACCAGAACGTTTTAGTAATATGTTGTAGAAATAAAGGAAAACTGGATCATAGACCATGTATATTTTGGGGATTGCTGCAGAACAAAGTTAATTTCTGAATAATGAAACATGCATGAGCTTATGAACACCCTAAAATGACAACTTTAAAAACAACAGTACAGAACGGCTTGTATTGAAAAAAGGGTCCAGGCCTGCAAACAGGTTGGCCATAAGGATATAATTGGTACAAGGTTTTAAAAACAGAACCCCAAGTGTGTGTCACAGTGAGAAGAAACAACTGTCCACAATTCAGAAACGGTTTCTTAATTAAAATAACAATACCCTGCTGCTCAGGGGGCATCCCCAGCATGACTGCCTCTTAAACGCAAACCTCCTGACCATTATCTCTGCAAATAGCTTGCAATTCTACAGTCTGAATACATTCGAATCCATGGATCTGAAGCCAAGTAATGTTAAACTATCATACATAATATTTCCTTCTGGTTGTGGAACTTCATTAAATATATTCCCTCTTTATAAAACAAAGGAATATATATTAAAAAAAATAAAGGGGGGGGGGGGGGGGGACCAAAGGCAGTTTAAATTAAAGCCAACAAATGCAAGCAGATAAAATGTATATGGACATGTTGTTCTGTCCTAGCTATACATTGTATAATAGATTATATTCATTCAACTCAATAGCAAAGGCTTGCGTTTTGTGTGATGTCCCACGAGATTTCCAATGTCAAATAACAAATCTGTGAAGACTGTCAGATGTATGACTGTTACACACCTTCTGCATGGCTTTCCAGACCCATCATTCTTGACCTCTTAACCCCTACTCTATGTTGCTGGAGGGGTATGAAACCCCCAGCGACGCAGGCCCATCCAACAAAAAAAGTGATTATTTGGTAGCCTTTGACTTCTATAGCACCACTGAGATGTGTTGCCTGTGTTAACATTTTGATTGTTATGCTCTGTTCACTATCTTTTATTTAGATATAATGCCCATACAGGCATAACCCGCTTTAAGGACACTCGCGAGTAAGTACATATCGCCCAATAGGCAAACGGCAGCTCACGCATGCGCCTGTCAGCACGTCCTGAACAGCAATACCGGTTCCCTACCTGTACCGAAGCTGTGCGCAAGCGGGGAGACTATAGAGCCTGTTACAAATGCGTTATTTACATCAGTTATGCACGTATATGACGATTGCAGTACAGTACATGCATCGATAAGTGGAAAAAAGGTAGTGCTTCACTTTAAGTACATTTTCGCTTTACATACATGCTCCGGTCCCATTGCGTATGTTAATGCGGGGTATGCCTGTATATTATGTGGGGAAGTACTATGGGGGTAAATGCTAAAATGAGGGCATAAAAATAGGACATCAGAAAAGGCTATTAATGCTTCAGGTAAACAGATGCCTTACTCCAATACATTTGCAAACTAAAATGGTTGTGCTTCTGCTTCATGCATAAAAATAACTAGCACAATACAAATGTCGTTTATAAAAAGTTTCTCATTTGAAAAGCAATTTTGAGAAAACCTCTAATTATTGTAGTGTTGAAAACCTAATCCCCTTTTCCACTCTTTTCGAGCACTACTCTATAAGTGTGAGTTTTGGGACTCCATAATGAACACCGCTGCAAGATGTCTTGCTAAAATCAATGCAAAAAGCTGGAATGCAAAATCCTATTCAACATCTTGAGAATACTAAGAGCTTTTTACAAGGCGAGGAACATGCTGAAAAGTTCATTAATTAAACAGTACTTGAAGAACAGATGGAATGGCTATCTGGGCTCTAATTACTGTAAGTTGGCACGTAGGTTTGCAGACCTTAATAAGGTTCAATAAAACAAGTAGTTGAACATCAATCACAATTAGTAAAAAAATGTAAGATGAGCCGACTTATCAGGCAACAAGTCGCAAAATATCAGTGCAGCCCAAAATGGAATTTGGGCAATTGGGGAACAAATGGTGAAACCGAAAGGAAAGCTCCTCCCGAAATGTTCTACAGATGAGCTTCCCAGAAGCACTGTATGCTAGGAGATATTGGGGAAAAGCAGGGTTGAAACAATGGTGGATTCGGCGCAACTGCGCATGTCCGGATCAGAGAGACTCCTGGGTACTTCAAAAAACTTTATTGGAACACACAAGGGCTAGCACCGCATTCTCCCCCTCTACGCGTTTCACCCTCACAGGTAGGGCTTCGTCTTGGAGTCTCCAAGACGAAGCCCTACCTGTGAGGGTGAAACGCGTAGAGGGGAGAATGCGGTGCTAGCCCTTGTGTGTTCCAATAAAGTTTTTTGAAGTACCCAGGAGTCTCTCTGATCCGGACATGCGCAGTTGCGCCGAATCCACCATTGTTTCAGCCTTCACCTAAGACGGTGGCACGCAGGAGCAGCCGAGGGAGCAGACCCCAGACCGGAGTGCAGGTGAGGTTAGATATCTCCATTCCCCCTGCACCGGTTGTTATTGAGGTGATACGAAGCTCCCCCGTGTTATGCCCCAGTGTCTGATGCATTCGGAACACTGCCCTGCACACGGAAGCGCAAGACAGACACATTGACAATTGGAAAAGCAGGGTTGCCTACCTGCCTGAGACAACAAGCTCACACGTGGTATTTTTATTTACTGAAGATGAGGAAAATAAAGGGGTGCTTCAAAGCATAAATCTGGGTTGTTCACATTTTTTTCTCCTCAGCTTTAGTTTTTTTTTATCTTCCATTAACACTACAATCTATGGCTGAGCATAAACCTGCCCTCCCTTCTCATTGCCAACTTCATTGCTGATCTTGTGGTCTAGAATATTTGATGTTTACTTTATAAAGTAATGCATCGCAAAGTATTAGGATTCCTTGTTTGTTATTTTTTCTGAAAGGTGCACCTTGTTCTAGACCGTTTTAATATCTCCTACAAACACAACCTCTCCCCCCCAACCCCACCAGGTTTTAACATTTTGCTTTGAAAAGCAATGACAAAGACGCAGCTTTAACACTAATATATTAATGAACAACAAATGTAAAATGGAATTAATTCAATTGCCAGGGTGTGGCAAGCACATGGTTAAATCGAAAAGGTAGTAGTCTGAATAGAAGTGGCTACAGAAATGAACAGAGCAGAAATCCTTTTTTGCCACAGATGAAATAGCTAATTGAAACGAGACACTGTTTTTTTTCCCCCTTCTTTAATCTGCACAGAAATATAAAAGATACAGAATGTCAGGCACTCAATGTTGTTTTTCCAAGCAATCCAAAAAATTGAGTTAATAAGACATATGATTTTTTTCCCACCATTAATTAGACCCCTACTCTTACAGAACTAAAAAGCTCTTAACCTTATGTCTTTGTCAGTCTGCCTTTGTTCCATTGAGTGCTGAATAGAGGAAAAATCTGCTCTTAAAATTTGTATAAATCGATTAAAAAAAAACCCCCAAAGAATTAACCACCCCCCACCTAAAATTCTAAAAAGGCATTCTCGGTGCAATCCTTCAGCTGCTTCTCTGTTCAATTCTCGGTTTCAGCCAATGTATTAGACAGGTAGATATTTATGGGGGGCTGGAGAGGGGGTGGGGGTTCTTTAAAGCGGCATGCACATATAACAATCACCTTTTTGGCTTAATAACGACTTGGCAATTAGGGATCTGGAGAGAATTGGAGTGACTGCGAAGCCATGTCTTACAAGGTAAAAAGCTCTCCTGACTAAAATAATTAAGCAGCACCTACTGTGCCCAATTTGATAAGGGGCACAGTAGGTGGTGCTGCAGGCAAACACACCAACTGTGTCACTCCAACAGCTAGTAAGAGGCGCTGGAAAGCCAGGGCTTAAAAGTGAACTTCCCCTCAATATGACCTTGTTCTTCAAGTGCCATTTAATGAATGAACTATTCAGCATGTCCCTCACATCACTCTTAGTATGCTCAAGATGTTGAATATGTTTTGCATGTGGCCATGTGATGCATTTAAAGCAGATTTGAAACTTCATTTGCAATTTTTTGTTTTTTTACTAGCAGCTTTTGATATTGACATTTTTATATAAAAAGGCCCAAAATCTGCAATACAGCGCTTACAAGGTAACTTCCTGCTGTTTATTCTCACTTTCTTCACTCCACTAGGTAGCATGTAGCTGTATGCCATGCAGACTACAAAGGATTTGATCAGAAAAGTAAGTCTTGTTCTTCTAAGTTTATGTTCTTTGAAGTCTACTAATGTTAAGAAGAGGGACGTCGCAGCTATATTAATAATAATAATAATAATAATAAAAGAAACGTAAAAAAAAATATTCAGTGAGCAGGGAAGAAACTAGAAGTGAAAAATGACATTGTACTGTACAGTGAAGACATTCATTAAATAAATGGGTTAAAAAATAAATGTGCAGAAGGAACTTTTCTTTTAAAACTTTAGGGCCCTGAATGGATCACCGCCACGTGCACCAGAACTGGCATCACACCCTCTTAGTGCACGTTGCTGGTTTGCATTGTGGGAGTCTCTGACCGCTGTTGAGTATCGAAGGCTGGACTATGGTCAGCATATGGTCCTCCAATGCTACCTATAGAGCCACTCATCAGTGAGTCTCTTGGGAGATGCCACGCCTGCTTAAAGCAGAAATGCCAATGAGCAAATCCACAGTGAAGATGCAAACAATCCCCAAAATACTCCCTACTAATACTTTTTCTACGGTATGTCCCTTTTGTTTCATAATTTAACTTGCTTAAGTACATTCTTAAATTAAAGACAAATGGGCTTTTTAAAGCTGCAGTTCAAGCAATATCCTGCATGTGTGTTTTTTTTTTAATAAATCAGTTCTGTAGTAAGAAAAAATAATTTTAGCATTTTCTGTTTTAAAAAACAACAACTTTAAAAGACCAATTTTCTTGTATTCTATTTTAACAAGCATGTTTGTTGCTATACAGTAGCAATCATTTACATTCCCCATATTTAAAAATGTCGCCAAACTTCGCCGATCAATAGACGGAGAACGAATTGACCGGCAGCTATGCAGTTCTTTAGGTAAGTAGAGATTGCCCACATGAAACTATTGAAGTAAAAAAATAAAAAAGGGAGCTTGAACTGCAGCTTTAAGTATCGGTGCAAACACATGGAAGTTAATGGGGCTTTCTGTGCGATATCCCTGGATCGATGCCATCACAGCTTAATGAATAAGCACCAAAAATGAGCTTACTGCGTAAGGCTGTGGCCCCGCTGCCTGCGCTGCACGCGCGCCTGCGAGGCTGGTGGCGCGTGCAGCCGAATTCCCCGGTCTGCAGAGAGCTGCAGGTGGAAAGACGGGGGGCGTGACGGAGGAGCGGCCGTGATGTCACCCGGCAGGTTCGACCTAATTGGCTAAACCGCCGGGGGGCGTGACCTAGCACGCCGTCGCGAGTCCTGATCTCAATTTTCTTGAGAGCAGGAGTTTGTCTGTGCAGCGTGGCGGCCCCCCCTCGCAGCGGGCCCGGCTCTTGTCCCTGCAGCGTCCGCCACAGCGGGCGCTGCAGTAGCCAGCAGGGACCTTGCCTTAGCCTTAAAAAAAAAAAAATCAATGCAGGCCAGCACAGAGAGGTAAAAAGAAGCACAGGTTTGAAACCGCAGTGGCAAACTGCAGAAGAAGAATGCTGCTGATTTCCAGTGATCCACAGACGTTACACAGCCCAATTCACTATAGTGGTTGCACTTCGCAATCATTCTTTTCAGAATGACAACATTAAGTATTGTATCAATGTGGAAAATGGAAAACAGAAGTCATTTGAAACAGTATAAAGCTCTGAACGAAATAGAACAGGTCTACATAGCAACGCTTTTCGGAGATTCTATATAGTGAAAGCACTCAGCCATGTAATCCAACATTTTGGTGATCTACACACCGAGGCATCAGTTTCAAAGATTGCATATAAGGCTGCGTCCATAGGACTGCAGCCGTGCGGAGGCTGAGGGAAAGCGGGTGCTTTCCCTGGCCTTGGTCCGCGCGCCGTCCGGGGGCTTGACTGGGGGGGGGGGGGGAGGGGGGACTGTGACGTCACGTAGCTGGTTCGCCCTCATTGGGAGAACCGCTCCCGTGACCGGCCCTGCGCTCCCGTGAGCGCAAAAATCTATCTTTTGAAAAAGACCTACGCTTCCGCACGCTTGCGGAAGCGTGCGCGAGCCCCTGCTAAAGTCGCTCTCATTGCGGCTGCAGGGGCTCACTGAGAAGCCTCAGCGCGCCTCAGCACGGGTCAGCGCCTAATCTCACCTTATGCCAGGGTTATATGTTGAGAATATACCTGCAGAGTTTGATAGTAGTTCTCCAGGCGAATAAGCATTTTTTTCACCTGGTTAATTTAGCCAGAACTGCCTTATTTCATTGCTGTAGAGGTAAACGTCATTAACTACATTCTTTGAGTACTGAGGAAAAGGTGATTAAATGTTCTTTTTGACAAAAATAAAATAAAAATGCTGTATTTAAAAAGGATGGTATTTTGACAAGTTCTGAAGATTAGCTGTATTTAATGAGCTTTGTAATAGAAATATCCAGAAACTCCAAGTCAGGAAGTGCATTTAGAGAAGTTTTTTTTGTGCCAAAAATGCACTTAATGAGTTGTACCTCCCCACGACATGTTCACTTCCAAACGGGTTTCCATTCATTCATCCCTCCATTCTTTCACATGTTCATTTGCAGTAGACGCTCATTCAATTACTTGTCAAAGGTTTCCATTCACAATTCAACCAAAGCAGGCTCTCATTTCAAAGTCAGGGGTTCTTTTTCATTCACTCACTCACTCACTCACTCACTCACCCAAATAAGGTTGCATTTGTTCATAGTAGCACAAAGCAGAGCACCCTTAACAGAGTTGTACTCTGAGCAAGTTGTAATGAAGAGAATGAATAACATTGGGCATGGATTTGAGAACACGAACAGGTGATATTTTTGCAGTAATAACCTGTAAAAAAAAAAAAAAAAAAAACACAGATTACAGCCACAGAGTTATTTGAAGAGCACGCAGCCGACCTAAAAGGAGTTTAAATGCATCTACTGTATGCTATTATGCTTCCTCGGAGTAACATCTTTCCACAGAACTTCCACACAAATAAAACGAACGGCACAGACAAGCTGAAAGCTAAAGCAAATGTCCCGACGTTAAACTATCATTATACGTAGCTGAAGAACTTTTATGGCTTTTGTTTTTGCACTTGGATATCTTCTAAGACTTCTTTTCGTTTTTGTACCATGTCCAAAGCTTTGCAAGACTTCATAGCCCCGGGGGTTAAAAGTGTGGGTGTGGACGCAGGCTTTTGTTTGGCAAAATTAGCAATGCTATGAGTCATTGTGCATTAGTGGGCAGAATAGTTTTGCATCTTGTATGAATCCAGACACCATATGCCATATGGGGCCCTATTACTTTATTCGGTGCCGTTGCTGACAGGCAGACACGTGGGTATCCCCAATGGGAAGCCTGTCTCCTCTCAGTGGTGAGTGCAGGAACCCAGTGATCTGAACACATCAGACATTGTAGCTAGCAGCAGGAACAGCTGGTAAGCTAGCAAGAAGCAATGGCAACACAGAGCTAGAATGTTAATGAGAACCCAGCGAGCGGACAACGCAAACCAGGGAAAAGAAAGACAATTCTCAATTGTGCTCTAATCCTCCATTATAAAAGCCAAACTTTCCAGTACTCCATGTAATAGGTAAATTCACGCAGAAAAGAAAACCATCATTTTTTATTTTTTTTTAACCAATCTTTTGAGTCAACATAAAAGCTTGCTGGTAAAGAACTACTCCCCACTTGTGCCCATGGCAAAAAAATCCATATTTAATAGAAAACTATTGTCAGCAAATTAGAAGCCTTACAAAATTTTTAAAAAAATATCCACTCCATCATAATGCTACAAGGTTTTTTGTTTTTTTTACACTAATTAATAATTAAATCGGTTATACAGCATTGAGTCTTTTGTGTTAAACCTGTATGGGCACTGAAAAATGACATCTAAAGAAATGCTAATGAACGCCTCCTGTTTAATATTCCTCAACGCGCTGGCTCCTGAAAAGCTCACTGATACGTATATTATGACCCATTGAGTGGCGGCTGGTTACTGCGCTAATCCTACATATTTAAGTGGAAAGAAAATGAAGCTGATGAAGTGTTTGAGATGCCGACTGCTCAATTAACCTCTTGGGTGCCAAGGTGGCTCTCAACAAACACGGACTGACAATCTGAGATGCTTAACATCGCAAAGCAAAGCGATGTGTTGTTGGTCGCACTGAATGGAGCCATTTAACACTATGTTTGTGTTTAATGTTACGCATGAAGCTAAAAAGGCGATGGTTGATCAATTGCACAGATGCCACGAGAGAAACGGTCTATACGTTGCATGTGGCATTTAACTGTATAAAACAAGTAGCTTATAAAGTGAGGATCAATTTAGGGGGGGAGGGGGGGAACTGAGAAGTATAGCTCTGTGCTACAAATGAGGATTGTGATGTAATAAAGCACACAGCTAACTTTCAATAAAATAACATGCGGATTTAAAATGAACGAACGTGCTTATATTTTGCAAAAGTCTTATATTGTTGTAACTAATAATTTGCCCCGACAAACAAAATGAAGTAGTCGAGTCTAGAGTTACATTTCCGAAATGGCTCATATAGGGTGTCCAGCATATATCTATTTGTACTAGCTGTATTAAAAACCAAACAACAAACAAAAATAGATTTAAAATGTTATGATGATTTTATCACACTCTCAAAAGGTTCCCATCTGTCCGAGTGAAGTCAACATAATCATGAAATTATACTAAATTTGGTTTGAAGTTGGAGAAAATAAGCCTATATAAAACCTTGCAATCGATTGATGTCAGATTGTGGTGGTTTGATTAGGAATAGTCTTGTGGTTAGTAAGCTGGCCTCTGAAGGAGTGGTGAAGAGAGCTCTACAGGGCAGATTGCGTTAATATTTTATTCTTGAAGGCTAGTATATTATATCAGAAATATCTGCACATCAAATGTTTTCCCCTACTAAAATGATTGACTTCAGCCCAACAATCAGAAACAAAGCAGATGAATATAAAATGTTCTACAACATGGATTTCTAAATTATCAAGTCACATATTCCATCCTTTTTTGGATGCACATTTCGGGGAGAAACAAGAGAGAGACGGAACAGGCCTAACCCGACTGCGTAATTATTATAATGGATTAGACACCAATAAACACATAGGTACGAAAAACAGGGCCGTTAGACACCACATGCAAGAAGTGGAATTCATCACATTTCTGGGCAAGATCATGAAGTGCGCTACAAGAAAGAGCAAAAGCACTTTTTCCACAATCCCATGTAATGCCACCTAAAAGCTTTGCCTCGCATGAGTTATTACAGGCTGAAACAGATTAGAGCTATTGATTGATGCCTGGACAAGGTTCTCACTGCGGAGAATGGAAGGTAAGCAGTGGAGACAGACAGCTAAGCTATCGATCTGCAGCAGCATGGAAACTGTACTTCAAAATAAAGGTCAGGGCTGTCTTTATGCCACCTATTACAGCTACCGCAGTGTTCATCTGGACGCCGCCCAGATTGGTGTTACTCTGGCAAGTGCTTCTACCTCGAAACGCCAGCCTGTCTTGAGATAACTGGTTACGATAACTGACAGGAGCGGCTCGAGATGGCAAGTTAAATCTTGCGCTTGCCGCTGAACAAGGTAACGAAGGCCGACCGCAGACAAACCTGTCAATCAGCGATGATCATCTCACAGGAGAGAGCTGTCAGGTGCCACAGCAAATAAATTGCCACAGCAATGTCAGGCTCCCTTTCAAGAGTTTCATAATCGTTTTCTAAATGAATCCATACGCTGGAGTCCGAAAGGCACACTTCAGCCACTATTAGGAAGGAAAGCGCATGAGAGAAAAATAAAGCTTTCCACAAAACCAACATCAAATGTTGCTATTAATCCAGAGGCCAATGCAGTCGTTTTGATCTCAATGAAACATTTAACGGTGCGATCAGTTATTCAGTACTTTATTTTAAAGAACACACTTTGTGTTGTTACCACCTATTAAGAAACCTCCCCCCCTCTGCATATACTTATTCTTGCTTTTTGGCATTCGAAGCTAGCACACTATACAACACTTGTGTGTAAATACATACAGCTCAACCCCCTTATAACGCTGTGCTTGGGGTCCAAAGATTCACACCGCGTTATAAGCAGAATGCATTAGAAAAATGTACAATTGTATGCGTTGTACAATAAAGTATTTAAGACACCAATAATCGTGTTGTAAAGTATTCATCAATACGAAAATTGGGAGCCACGCTTGCATCGCGTTATAAGCGGATTCGCGTTGTAACGGATCGCGTTACAACGGGGTTGAGCTGTATATGCAGTGATGTTTTTGTAGGTCAAGTAGTACCAGAATCTTAAGTAAATAAATATGAATTTATATCTAAACTACATTAAATTATTAAACTTGAAATAAATTCCCAGTTCGTATTTCCAGCTCCATTCCTAAACGTTCCATAATAATTATTTATAATAGTCAGATTCCCCCCCCCAAAAATAGCTATGCATACAATGTGTGGTACACACACACATTCACAAACACACACAGGTAACTGATGTCACAAAGGAAGAGAGAATAAATCGCTTCAGGACTATCCATCACATTTAATTTATACAAACATTTTTTGGGGGTAACTTATTCTACTGTTATGATTAGTGTAATGCTTGAAGTACTTGTTTGATTTTTTTTTCAGTCCTCAAAAGTAGTCAACCGGTCAGGTTAAGATATTTCTAATTAATACTTTATTAACCAATTAGCCTAGCTATAATTATGACTGTCCAACTTCCTTAGATATGCGTCTGCGCAAAAAAAAAAATCTGTCCTGTGGCTCTCGGGAATTAAACTTAGAGAGTCCTGCTTTAACTAAGACACCTGTACAGATGTACAGTACCACACGTCCTTGCCACCTTTGCGCACTCCAGCGCCACACACAGCGGGGCACACAACACGCCAGCCATGTAAAGGAGGGACCCGGGGATATTGCTCCATTTCACCCGTGGGAGCGCGCTACGTGTTGCAATAACATTGGCTACATCTGAGCAGCAGAAAAGAGAGATCCATGTGACTGCCGCCCCGAGTGATAAAATGTTGGGAACTCACCAGCTGATTTAGAAGTTAAAATCCATTTATTCAGCTACATAAAAACGGACATAGATAGGACATAACTCCTCCTCCCACGCGTTTCACGCCCACTGCTGCGCTTTTTCAAGGGGGAGGAGGCGTTATGTCCTATCTTTGTCCGTTTTTAAGTAGCTGAATAAATGGATTTTAACTTCTAAATCAGCTGGTGAGTTTCCAACATTTTATCACTCGGGGCGGCAGTCACATCGATCTTTCTTTTCTGCTGAATCTTCTCTGATCGACGGACGCCACCGGGGGTACAGGAAGGTGAGTTCTGACTCATTCAGACTCACAGTGTGGAAGGAAAGGCGAGGAGATGTTCCCTAGTGAGTGCGTGACTCCACACCACCACCGGCCCGGAGAAACGGGGTAAGAGGACTATCATAGCATCTATAGGGGAACACATATTAGTGGGGGATCACCCGCTCTGTATAAGCACCCCGCTACATTTGCACTATCATTACCCCCACCTTATGTCTCCATCTCCTAGCACTGGATACATTACTTCCACAAGCTCCAGCTTTATATATTTTTTTATTGAGTATTATTATTCTTACTACATTCCTAGAGCCGATAGTCGGCTTAATTTTCATTGGCTACATCTGAACAGCCTGGAGTTTGCAGTGGGACTTCTCTAAAAGAACAAGGTTGCAAATCTCAGGCTTCTGTGGGATGCGAGTGTAAAGATCGGGACTGGACTAACCCGTCCTGAATATTTGGAGTCAGTCGACACACGCAGATGTAGATTAACATTCATTCATGTCATAGGAATGGTAAGTGGGATTTCATGAGACGTGGCCTTGAAATCATGAGATCATAGGTTCAGTATCCACCTTAGGCATCAACACAGATGAAGACGGCAAAGTCACCTATCACTCTGCTCTTTTATTTACACTGAACAAATTAGTTAATTATTTTAATAACAAGATTGCTACCCCTCATCATGCCGTCAATCAAACCAGGGCACTAGAAATGTGTTACTAGTCTTTCTACCCCAAAACTAGTTGTATGGATACAATTTGGAGCACAGTAAGATCCTGTCATATTGGTCAGGGGTGCGCAAAGTTTCCCCCATGCGCCCCCCCCCCGCCTGCTCTCCTCCCCTACTCAGCTCCGGCGTCAAAAGACGCGGCAGGGTCATGTGACATCACATTTCCAGGGCAACGTGATTTCACGTGACCCAGCGGCATCATTTGATGTCGGGTTACCATAGCGACGCGTCGCCCAACGCAAGGTAGGAGAAGTTGCAGAGGCCCCACGCGATCCCCCCCCTGGAATGGGAGAGGGCGTGGGACATCTGCAACAAAACTTGTAGTTGTTGGGATTTAAAATGTCAACTATTTGTACCCCAATTTTTTTTTTTATTATACAAATTGATATTGCTGGCATTTTACTTAAGTTACATGCCGCGGGCAAGTGTGCTCTTGCTAGTATTACACAATTCGCTGAATCGTGTTAATCAATTCATTGAGTGAAACTAAAAATCGGACACAAAAGCTCAATGCTAAATCATCAAATTATATTTTCAGTAACAACAAAAACATATGATATAGTAATTAAAAAAAAAAAACATCTAAGCAGATGCTAAATTTACATGATTAAGCCATTATGCACTTGACATGTTTTAAAGGCATTTGGAAACAATCTTCCAGTATTCGTGATACCAAAGGGTAAAAGATAACCAGACACATTCATTTACTGGGAGGGCTTACTGTACAAAAACGGAAGTACCAGAGTATCAGAAAAAATAAAGTGTCATTATGGCTAGAGAGCATATGCAGCTAGAAAAAAACATCTTCCATCAAACAATTATCTTATTTTGCTGTTTTTTTTAAATAAAACAAATGAAAAGAAAATCACATTAAAATTGCCAGCCAAACGTCCCGTGAAATTTAGGTGGAAAAATCATACATCATAACTTTGGCATGTGATGAACACAAGCATCTTGGTGGCACCAATATATGGAATAGGAAAATAATTCCATTGCTTTTAACACAACTTTACCTTCTTTCATGGGTACAAATCATTTTTTTTTTTTTTTAAATATTTTGGCGGAAATATAATCAGTTTGAAAATGAATTCGCAAAAAAATCATGCAATGGACAGCAAAATTTACAATCTACTAACTATTTTAATTCACCAATCCAAAATTTAGATTTCATTAAAAAATAATAATAATAAGCTTTTCTAAGCACACGTGAATTACATGCGCTGGAAGGATTCCCGACTACTTTTCTAAAAGCTTTCTAGTACCAAAACGTATTTAGTAACAACAGTGGAATTTGTCATCATGATCAAATGATTACAGTGCAAACCCCGGAGATTTTTCAATGGCTCAGCAGGTTTCTGGTCCCTATGGTAACTAAATCTCATACATTGTCCTCCACTCAGCTGGAGTATTGAATGTTGGGAGCTTTTGTGCATGATGAGATTTCTTCTGCAGCCTTCCAGCAACAGACTTCAGTGCTTCCTCCTGACTCTTCTAATTGAGATGCAAATTAATCTCTGTGGCTGATTACACTTCCCTTAAAGCTTCTGACAAGTGCAGCTGTAACCAGAGTATGCAGACGTTCCAACAAGTGACTTCAGCTGTCTTTACTTGACAACGGCTGCCAAACCTCTACTGTCCTCACCGAGATAGATTTGATTCAGAAACACCCCGTCCCCAAACTCTACCAGACACAATTATCCATCAAACCATTGTAATCACTTTGCAAACTCTCCTATGCAACCTGTGTCGGACTGTCTTATGGCATAATCAGATGATGCTTTTTCAAGTTTGGAAAACAGGTCAACAGCACTATTCTTTAACATGCTCGTAAGCGCCAATTCTCCATCACTGCTTTGTCTCTTGAATGAGTTAGGGGCTGGCAAGTTAACTCTTTGCTCCCTTTGGCAAAACAAAAAGGCACTAAAATAAATTCCTTATTTTAACAGCATATATGTTATTTTAACAGCATATATGTAATCTAAGATAGTGATTTATCACATGCTTGGATTATGTGGAATTAAGTTAACATTTGTCAAATCTGGCAGGCCTCTGTTTAATATGTTGGAAATGTACACAATGTATATAATTTATATAAAATAGAAGTAAACTGTGCTAGTCCAGTTGCGGTAGCACAGAGTAAAGTCCTCGATATTAGATGAGAACTTTTTTTATTTGGACTAACAGTTGATATTATAAGACAAGTTTTCGAGAGTAAGTATTGCTGACCTGTGGAAGAGAGAGCACTCTCAAAAGTTTGTCTTATAATATTTATTGTTAGTTCCAATAAAAATGGTATCACCTAATAATAAAGCGCTCATTTACTCTGCGTAACTTATGTTGAACTTTTAGAAGCTTTTTTCGTAAAATAAATTCGAAAAATGTTGTAAAACCCTAGCCAAACATAAGTGTCCATTATAGACGACGATAAATAAAAATAAGCCTTAATACAGTTTACCATACTTTTTAACAAACATGCTTTCATATTTGAAAACAGTACAGGAAAAACACGTAGAAAAATAAATCCATAAAAAGATGCTGATGCATGTGGAAGAGGCAAGTACATGTACTTCTGAAGTGGCGTTGCGTTTTCCATTTAAAAGTACTACTAGATCCAGAAAACACGAAGAAAAACACATTTTATTGGCAGGCTGACTGGAAAGGTCCCACAATCAGGCACACTCATTAAGCCATGGGGGCTCAACTCAAGTTATCACGACACCCCCCCCCCACCATCCCCAAGTCAGGTTTTCAGGATATCCCTGATTCAGAACAGTTGGCTCAATCAGTCCCAGCTTCAGCACAGGTGGCTTAATCAGTCCTAGGCTGAGCCTCTGTGCTGATGCTGGGACTGTCTCTGTACGTTCTTCCTACCAACCAATTAGATTGTAAGCTCCTTGGAGCAGGGACTCCTTTTCCTAAATGGTTGGTTTGCCCTCATTGGCTGAACCGCCGCTGTGACGTGGCCAGCGCTCCGTCGCCACGAGAAAAGACAAAATCCTTCTCTTTACAAAATGCGGTCGCGCATCGCGCCGAGGGCGCGCAGGCAGCTAGTGGGGCTGGCCTCATACCTTGTGCGCGCCGCGTACGCTGTCGCAGCAACTGGGGACCTAGCCTAAGCATGATGCAAAATGCTCACGCTAACTGTACAAAATTGTTTAACATATATTTTGATAACACACTGTAACCTGTATTATCAGTTAAAAACAATACAGTTGCAGATAAGCATGTCCCTTGAACACTTACCAATTTAGAATGAAGACGCTTTTCTTTTCAGACGGATAATCTATGTATAGGAGGAAATAGTTGCAAAGGATACAAGTTCTGATAGAGAGGTATGAGGGACTTCACAGCTCTGCTGGCATTGATGCAGGTAGCACAAACGAGGCTTGGCAGAAGCTTCTCTGTTACAATTGCACCGTCAAAGAGCGGACCAAAAAATGGCACCTGTAAAAAATAAATCTATTTTGTAATATCACATAGCTTTCTGCAATTATATAATAACAATACAGCCTCCGATAAAATATATCATGTATTACATGCAGTTATCAAACCAGTTTTATAGCAGGGAGTCTCCGATTCATACCTTACAAGTTAGTCACAGTTACACTCGCTGTAATACAGATGTAACCCACGTGATCGCATCGGGTGGGGATCTGCAGCTAAACAAATCACACCAGCAGAAGTGGTGGGAGCAATAGCGTTGGTAACATATGTACATTTATAGTCCAGACAGGTCCAGAATAGATTTTTGCACTTGAATAATTTTTGATATAAACAAATATGGTGCCATTTTCAAGGATGACTGTAAATCTGGGCTCCATGTGCTATGACATCCCCACACAAAGAGGCCCTCGCTCCTAGGACCGAAGTGAACTAATTCCAGTGATATGTATAAGGGGTCTCACCTGGGTAATGGATACAGTTTTTACCCAAATCTGTCACATAGAAGTATCTTTAATTTATGTTTTTAAAGTTAGACTAGGGAAGGGTTTGATTTCCTCTGGCTCCTCCCTTTGTATGTCATTGTGTGATCAGCACGTGTTTGTACAGCCAAAGTCCCACCTCCTCTTATCTTCATTGGTTCTCTGGACAGGGTTGGATTGGGGTGAATAAAACAGTTGACAAACACTTTCCCCAATCAGAGGTCTCAAAGTAATTCAACTGTCCGATTATGTAGGATTGCACCTTTAATACGATTCGTTATATAACCAGGGGGTTGCCAAATTCACCCACTAAAATATGCATATTCTTCAATTCAGTAGCCAGGAATGAGAATACAGATATTGAAATTACATATACTGGCGACGCCGATTTTTGTTAAGTAAAGCAATCCAGGAAATCAGTAGGTGGCAGTTGTGCCACAGACTGCATCAGGTTAGGTAGAAGTCATACCATTCTTCTAAATACAATAAATCACAAATGAAACATTTCAGTAGGGCTTGGTTCAAATAGTCAATCGCCCTTTAACACTACTGTGTGTGTTTCATAACCAAAGATGTGGTAAATAGTTTTTCAATATGTTTATGACTGACAGCATAACAAAACAATGCTTCCAATGTTTTTAATATATAAAGTTATTCACAAAAATAATAATAACATAATGGTCTGGGGCTTTGCACTTCTCATGTTTAATACTCTGCAATACATTTCCTAACTCAAAGAATCTATGAACATTTTTGATTATTTTAATTAAATAGGTATTGTCCCACCTTAAAGGAGTAGAGAGACTTGTTACCACTACTGTTACATAAGGACATTTGGATATTGGCCCACACACACACGACGCAAATGGCAATATTAAGAATCTTACTCTCCTGCCTTTCTTGGTCCCTCTCCACATCTGGTGTGCCGCAGCCTATCTTTGTCCCCTGTCCCGCAGATCTCTGTACCTGACTACTCTTAAATGATGCCGGCGCCTTATCAGGACCATGTCCTGCCAGTTGAACAGCATTAGATTTAATTATTTAAGCAACAAAGTCATTTAAGGAGTCCTTAAAGTAGATCATTTCTGGTGCTCTTGAAATAGGCTAACGGACACACACTGAAAAGGAAAAACCTCTCTAATGTTATTACCCATTTTACTACGTTTTCTGTTGGTTTTTGGCTTGGAGAATAGGGGGTTCTCTCCATCTACATGTAAAAGCGCTAAAGAAACTTCTATTTTCTTGTATTACTTGAGACCTGATAGTTATGGCTTTTTCTACCTATTTCTGTTTCCAGGTACAGTCTGAGGGACACATGAATATAAAGGTTCACAAATTAGAGGCATACCCGTATACATGAATGATACTGTATACTAAATGGAGACTCATTGTTTTTTTTTTACTTGAACAAGAAATGAAAATGTTACTATAAAGATCAGCATTGCCATTCTGATCGTTCTAACGATGCTTGAAGTTCACGGTGTAGTCCTTTCAGAGGAATTTCTTACGACAAACGCCTAGCTCATTTCTAGGGACGCATCAGAGAGGAGGCACTATTTTGAAGTCGTATATAACTACATTTCTTCTGTTTGAATGCGAGTTGCGTGGACAGAAGCGATCCACTGTGTAGGTGTCTGGCCATGTTCATAAACAGAGCAAAATGAATTAGTGTAAAGGAAGGAGCGCCATGATTACTGCTGTCGGCAAAGTTAAAGATTAAAAGGCAACACCTTGTGATATCCAACAAGATACTCTTTCTACCGGTGCATCCGGGCATTCGGGATTCATTATGCCTTTGTAAATTGTAATATATAAAGTGCTGCTTATGCGCTTAGCACTGTAGGAAATAGAATGTAAGTGTCCGGCGCATCAAAAACAGATTAGTCCCATAGAAAGATAGAAGATCAGAAGGGGAGGAAGATCTTTACTAAGCGAAAACAAAATGAACCAAACAAGGAAGATTGTAAAGCTCACGTCGAGTTATAAAACCCCCCCTTTCTGGTATCAACATACACGGGAGTGCAAGAAAGTGTTTTAAAAAAAAAGAAAAAAGTATACCACTTCCACAATGGTGAAGTTGATCAGGCAAGTCCACAAATGCATCAAGTGAGAGGTTAGGGATCTAGATAGCACGTTAATAAAAACCCAACATGAAAATCAGAGTATTGATTGTTCCAATCACAACTGCCTACTGTCCCGAATAGCTCAGCAGGCAGATTGTGCAGCTTCTCTGTGAGAGCCAAAGTGCTGCCTCTGCCTCCACTATAGCACTTTGATAGGCTCACTTAAGTCCTCCAGGGAGAAACCGGTCAGGTTTGACACCAGATTTACACCATCTGTTCCCCTTTTTTGGAGCCACCTTAGCTGTCCAGAGCTGAAATGAAGGTAACTGTAGTAGACAAGATATTTGAAGCCTGGGTGTACATACTTTTGCATTATTAAAATATTAAAGATCTATTAGAATGCCTTTGCATATTTCCACAATTTGGATTGGTTGATTGAAATAGTTTTACTTACCCCAAACAAAATGCAATCATATTTCCGGTTTATTTTTCTCCTGAAATTACAGTCACTATTTTTAGATGTACTAAAGTTTGGTCACTAGAAATGTTAAAAATAGCTAATTGAGATAAAATCGCTAGTGGCGGTCATGTTTATGTTATCCATTATTTGTTCTGCAAGCTAGATCAGTCTGAGATAAGCAGCAAATCTTCAGCAAGCTTTTTTGAGAAACCCTTTATTTGCTGTATGTGAAAAACCTAGACTACTTAATTGTGCGACAACGTATCCCCAATCCACGCAGAATTTGTGAAGAGAGGGGTCCCTTCCAACCTGGGAATTAAATCCAACTTTCCACTTTTTGCACTAAGTTGCCTCTATTTTTGCATGTTACTGCACTATTTGTATACTGCACACATTTTCACATCTTCCAAATGACATACACAATATATACATATATATACATATACATACTATATATACATAATATATATACACACATATATATATAGAGAGAGAAAAGAGAGAGCGCACGCCCCATAACGTAAAACTGTACATTTATTAGTAAAAAAGGAGGGAGGGGAGAAGGGGATTGGAATATCACTCACAAGAGTAAAAACAATTCAGGCATATGTGAATAATATCACCACCATCCGGTCAATCTGTATCAGTAGTCTCAGTTCGAGACTCCCTCAGGATTTTGGGGACGGCGTGACTGCTGCAGAGATCCAGGGGTGCTTTTCCAAGGGTACAAGTTGTTTAATTTGCAGTCCCAGAGTTTGCCTCCTGCATAGAAATGGCCGCAGAAATATTCCGCGCTCGGTGCGGCCTCCTCGTGCGCATGCGTGACGTCGTCAATGACGTAATGATGTTCCCTTACGCGTTTCGTCACCAGACGGCGACTTTTTCAAAGGGTGATTATATTATATATATATATATATATATATATATATATATATATATATATATATATATATATATATATATATACACACACACAATATATATATATATATATATATATATATATATATGTTTCAATATCGCATACACATATATACATATACACATACACATATATACATATATATAGCAAATGCAAATATACTGTATGCTCATTTGCATGTCTTAGGCAGGTCTGCAACCCCGCCTTTCACCATTATCACCCAGCACACAGCACTTCCACTGCCGCAAGGGATTTTGGGAAATGACATGCAAATGAGAACACAGTGCCACTTTTTGCTTCAAAAACCATTTTATACATGGTTCCCTATAGGCTTAAGCTTGCTGCATGGTCACAGATTTGAGCACAGCCAGGGTTAAGATGCATAGCCAGAAAACCCACGAACAGACAGCTGTTTCGACCTTAATGGGCCTCATCAGTGTGGGGTTGGTTAACTGGCTATGCAATGAAGCGAAAGGATGGGGTTTACCATACTGAGTGTATAAAATGGTTTTTGTAGCAAAAGTGGCACTCTGTGCTCATTTGCATGTCATTTCCCAGAATCCCTTGCTGCAGTGGAAGTGCTGTGTGCTGGGTGATAATGGTAAAAGGCGGGGTTGCAGACCTGCCTAAGACATGCAAATAAGCATACAGTATATTTGCATTTGCTATATGCTTTGCTGTGGAGGGTTTTTGTCACTTTTTTCACTCACCATAACTTAACTCAGTATGGTATATATATTTATATATATATATATATACATATATACAATATATATGATGTATATATATGCACTATATATAAATATATACACACACACATATACATATTACAGTGGTCGACAAATCACCAAAAAATCTACTCGCCGAACAAAAAAAATCTACTCGCCACCTAGTACCACACGTGTGCTGCTTGGGCCAATAGGAGCTCGCCACGATGTTAAATCCACTCGCCCGGGGCTTGCAGATGTATAGGTTTGTCGAACCCAAGACATGCAGATGAGCATACAGTTGTGTATATATATATATATATATATATTTATATATATATATATATATATATACATACATATATACATACACACACACACACACACACACACACACACACACACACACACACACACACACACACAAGACGTGAAAATGTGTGCACTATACGAATAGTGCAGTGAAATGCACTATACTCCTGAGGTCACGCACGTGACGGAACGCGTAGGGACGTGCACAGGCATCCATGCACCAGCTGATGTGGCGTTAAGAGCTTGTTGCGAGGCAGTATTTCTCAGCACCGAACGCGGAGAAACAGCAGTTTCAATTTTCCTGTGGACATTGTAGACTGTAAAACATACAGGACACCTGCAAGCTCATATTGAACCCCCAAAATAACCACAACATATATATAAGCATATAGGTGTCACAGAGGAGTGCTACTGAGCATGGCGATATATATTTAAAACCAGAGACAGAACACGAAACACAGACAGAGCTCAGTGCACATCCAGTGAAACCCATACACGGTACAGTGCCTAAATATATATGTATAGATATCTATTAACATTTTGGCCAAAGTGTGGTAAGCCCCTGAGCCACTATCAATCAGACTTAGAACTATGCAACTCATTTTGACAGATTTATTATAAATCATTCTTCCTGGTAATGCACAGGTTATTAAGAATTTATATTAGTGTTAGGGACCCTTGAGATGTGGTCTTCCGTGTAGTGACTCAGGGGCTTAAAACACTTTGGCCAAAATGTTAAACTAAAAGACCATTTTATTTAATAGATATCTATACATATATATTTAGGCACTGTACCGTGTATGGGTTTCACTGGATGTGCACTGAGCTCTGTCTGTGTTTCATGTTCTGTCTCTGGTTTTAAAGACATTGTAGACTGACAACCTGCCACTGTCTGGACTGCCCTTTGGTGTGGTTTCAGTATATGCCGACCTTCCGCTTGATGTGCCGGTGCCGATCTCTACTCTATCCACGGCAGGACGTCTGTTGCGGCAGAGGTTTACGCTCTCTGACATGCAAGTGTTCTTGCTCCCCTTGTGAATGCAGGTCCTTGTGCCTTGCTGTTTTAATCAATTGTTTTTTTTTAAACAGAGTTACACTATGTAGCTCGCTCTATATATAAAACAAAAAGATGAATGTGCATTACATACCAATAACATGTTTTTTTATTGTAAAAGTGCCTTTAAGGAAAAATTGTCATCTATTTTTCCTTTACTTTTGTTAGCAAGAAAAAAAAATGTGATTTAGTAGGAGGCAATGGAGTTAGGTGAGAAGTCACTTGACACACGTGATTATACTTACACCTATATGGTGATAGTGTATCAATTACTTTGCACGCTTTGAACTGCCATTATTCTTCTCAAAGAAACCAAATCAATGCAGTGCGCCTTAATGAACTACATATAATTAAGTGGGGAGAAAATAAGCAGCTATAGGTTAAAAAAAAAGAAAAAAAAAAGGGGCAAATGCTGATTTTCACAACACCGCAAGTGGAAAAAGCAACAAGCATCTTAACTTTAAACGACCCATTAATCCACAGGAATTGTAACTGTGCAACAATACTTAATACTGAAAAACAATCCCACGCATCAGATTTATTAAGAAGAAAAATTATCATTTTGTGGCATTCATTAAATGGTAGATGAGGTTAGCGAAAACTCTTGAATACAAAGACCTATGGTCTACAGTCAATGGCCCTAGTTAAAACACTGGGGAATGGGTAAATTATTGTACCAAACGGCTGAGTATTAATCTTTGATGACTAGCTGCAATCTAACGAGGCATCTGTGTCCCAGGGAACCAGTAGCATGTCCCTGGTGGTATGTGTAGTGTAGAGTCTGCATGGCATTCTTTGTCCTCTATTGCAGGCAGCTTTTCACCTCATTGTTTAGAATAGCCTCATGCATCTGTGTCGCGTGGAATGCTTTCATGATAACAGACTTGCTATTGTCTTCTTCTGAGGCTTTGTCGAGCGAAGGCTGCATTACGCTCCCTGATAATTATATTGTTTAACTAATCAAGACACGAAATTGCAAATCATAGCCAAGTGGCCCACGCTGGGAGATATAGGAAATAAAAATAAAATAAAAAATGCAACTTGGGAAAAAAATTGCACAACCGTCACAGCGACAGTATGATAAGGTCTTCTATAATAAAGCAAAGAATGCTAAAATCGGTCCACGTTAACACTGCTTCAGGTATCCCTACTTCCATGCAAACAAAAAGGCTACCATTGTGTGTATTAAATGCTAAATGTTGCCATGGATGCTGCAACCTGATAGAGAGGACAGTCTTTTCATTTGATTAGGGAATGTAATTTAAATACCAGGGACTAAATCCAAACAACAGACATGTCCCTCTGCAAGCCTCTTACATTCACCCTGTGGGTCAGCTGCTGGTGAACAAAAGGTCAGCCCCACTTGCCCTGGAAATGTCTGCATTCATTTTATGACATTGTAATGGTTTTGTTTTGTATTTTTAAATGTAGAAATAACACTAACATTTCAGTTAGGCCTTTGTTTTTGTGTTTCTTTTTGGCCAATGTATTGTATAATAGACAACTGGTGTTCAAATAACAATGAATATCTCAATAATAGTAATTCAATTAATTATTTTAAATCAAATGAATGGCATTTCAGATGAATATTACAACATGTTACTTTTCTGGAAATAACTCATCGTCAGACACTCAATACATTTACTTTTTGGCCAGGGGTACAGGAGCGAGCATGATCAGGAAAGAAAAAATGATTATAGATAAAAAAAAAAAATGTTACCATGAAAAATGCACGTATGCACGCATCTTAGCTTAACAGACTGCGTCCAGTGTTTCAATAAATTTACCATAGTGGTTAAGAAAAAAATAAATGAATAACTGGTCTCAGAGACTTGCCTGATCTGGCAAGTCTGCTAGTTACAGTAAGACTTAATGTACAACGTGACAGCAGAGGACCAGATTAGGCTGCTCTGACCCAAGTCACTTTGAATTCCTTTATTGTATGCATAAAAGACCTCTGCTGGAAGGCTTTTCCTTGGATCCAATACTCTTTCAGTGGACAAGTACTTGCTCATGTATCCCCCTAAGCCTCCAGAGCAAGACCTTTTATACTAGCATACTGATTTCACCCTCCCCTCCACTTTGTTGATGTATTTAAAAGTTGATATATACCTCCATGCACTTTAGTCTTCCCTGATAAGTTGTATGATTAAACCATGTGCTATTTGAGTTACTCTTTAATACACCACCTCTGTTTTTCTTTATATCCTTCTGGAGTAATAGCCTGTAGGTAAGGCCTTTAGTAATGTGACTGACATGACTTGGGACAGCATTGTCTCCAGCATACTCAATGAAGTTATTAAATTATGTTGCGATCTTAGTATAATATGTTTTTATTTGTATTTAGTCCCTTTACGGTCCTAACCACCAATATGGTTTGTTCTACCCTCTTACAGAATAGAACAGAAATAAATAGCACAAAGAAGTTATAAAGAAAAATATTTAAAAAAAAAAAAAAAAAAGGCCAAAGTTCTGCTTTCCTAAAGGTTTTTATTTTCTATATTAACCAAAACAAAAAAATAGAGATTTCATACACAAAGACAATGGCACACACAACTGAGTTTTTTTAAAATGCTCTCACTGATGTTATAGCTACAAAAAGAATTGTTTTCGAATCAATATACTTGTCAGAGGTCATGTTTAAGAGTTCAGATGCAATTATTAAGTGTGTTTAGTATCAATGTGACATCCCAAGTGGGCACTAATTTTATGTTGCGTTTTAGGGGCTTGTACAATAATGTGTGATTTGACATTATGATACTCTATTGAATAAGCACCTCTCTCTTATCTGCATGTGCTAATCTCTTTAATACTTTGATGCCATTTGTGTATGTTGCATTGTTTATAGTGACAAAGTAGGAGTTCTCCACGCACAGCTAATCCCAAACCACAATAATAAATGCCGGTGCTCCTGCACAGAAAGGCCTTTCCTGGATAGCCCAATAGGACAACATTCAGGAAGAGGTAAACAGGAGGCCACAGGAAAATGGAAATGTATTTAGCCAAAGGAATCTGCCGTGATCTTTCTGCATTGTGTGTGTGTGTGTGTGTGTGTGTGTGTATGTGTGTATGTATGTGTATGTATGTGTGTGTGTGTGTGTGTGTATGTGTATGTACGTGTATGTGTATGTGTGTGTATGTGTGTGTACGTGTATGTATGTGTGTACGTGTATGTATGTGTGTACGTGTATGTATGTGTGTGTGTGTGTGTACGTTTACGTGTATGTGTGTGTGTGTGTGTACGTGTGTGTACGTGTACGTGTATGTGTACGTATGTATGTGTGTGTGTATATGTATATGTGTGTGTGTGAGTATGTATGTATGTATGTATGTATATATGTATGTATGTATGTATGTATGTATGTATATCTATATATTTATAAAAACTTCAGGGAGTTCAGGGTAAGCGATTTTCATACCATGCCTCTAAAAAGTCCAGAAAAGTAGGTACCAAGGAGAAGTAGCTTGCTGTGGCTGCCTACTGTAGGCCCAACATACAGATGTCACCCAGAGCATGCCATTGCATTCGCTGGACAATGGTAATGCCTCGATTACAGTTGCCTCCCTTTTCTAGGCTGGCCTGGCAGTTCCGTCACTATGAGGTCCCCTACTTATCCCTGTATAGTTGGTATAGAAGCCCCACCCCTAAGTTCTGCATCTTGCCAGTTTAGGGTCTCTTGCGTCTCCTGTAACACAGTGTGAACTATGACTAACTCGCAGTATCATTTTAGTGCACACTGATTGTTAAACTTCCAGCACTCCATTAGAATGCACTTTGTTTATGGGTTACTTATTGGCTGCCTGTCCGGCCCCCTTGAGTCGCTGTTTGTTGTGTGTTGAGTAAGTTAGCTCCATTTATTTAATTAAATATGAAAAGCCCACTCATCCAGTTGCTTATATCCCTGTGTACGTTGTCGCTCTTAGATCCCTCTTTCCCTTTTGAGCAGGCCATTGCATTAGATTTTTGAACCACTTGATAGCCTGTATATATCTATTTTCCCCCCTTAATTATAATTTTTTTTTTACTTGATAGGTGTGCCCCAAGTGTGCTTCCATGAGGTGTGACATTGCAGAAATGGGGCTTGCAGCCAAGACTGGGGACCAGGAGAAAGGGTAGGGTGATATAGACACTGGGGATCTGGAGGGGGTATGGAAGGGGGGTGTACTAGCTGGGGGATGGGGGCAGGCGGTGCCAAGCCAGAGTGTGATGTCAAGGATGCACCGAGCTGGGGAGGGGGAGGGAGGGCAGGCAAGTTGGCAGTGGATGCTGCGAACCGCCTGTCCCCAGCCAGGTAGAAGTTTGAGCGGTGACTGGCCGCTGGAAGTTTGGGTCCGCTGGGTGCCAGGATGACTGCTATATTGAGGGAGGACATCTTGAGAGCAGTCAGTGGAGGAGGGGAGCCGTGGAGGAGGGTCTACTAGTGGAAAGATAGCGACAGCTGGAGGTGCTATCGGTGAGCAAGTAGTAGCTCCCTCAGAGAAGCAAGAGGCTTTAGAGAAAGTCTAGCATCGTTCCATTGCTAACTGCGGAGTAGGGGAACGCAAGATGTATGGGGGCGGGATATGGGAGAGTGTCTGTCGAACCTGAAAATGTCCTGGAGGGAGGCCATGCAGTTGGTGAATAAGGTGGGATGCAGAGCAGAAGTGGCTGCAGAAGTGTCAGCAGGTAAAACTTATTGCGCTGCTCTATTCTGTACACACCACTCCCATTATTCTGCCCATGTCCCTCACCCAAGTATAGGTTTTGTGAGGCAAAGGTTCTTCTAGTACAAGGATTAAAAATCATGTCGGTCTGTTCACTATGAATCATACCATTAACTTGGGCATCTTCTGCAAATTGTATTAGAACCCTTTGTATTGTGAGTATTGTTGGGAAGATGAATGTCAAGGTAAACAGCATCACAGAGTTACGTATCACGGTATGTAAATGAAACACTTACAAATGGTCTTGAGTAAAAAAATCATACTTTTTTGTTGTAAGTTCGTTAGGTCTACCAGAGGTAGACCCCATATGGGCTACCAACGTGTGTATTTTTAGTAAGCTATAGAATGCAGTTGTCCTTGGAACAAACACCAATATTAAAAGCTGGTGGTAGTGATAATTTGAGTATGGAAAAATGGAGAGTACTCAAAGAACTACAAAGTGAGAGAAACATCATGATGAAACAGTTTGACAAAGGTGGCAATGTAGTTGTGCTTAACACAGTAGACCAAGTAGAAGAAAACTTATCAGATATGTCCTGGTAGGAATTACTCCCTTATGATCCCACTTTGAACTATAAAAAGAGCTGAAGGACACACTGTATTAGATCAAGGCTTATGCCTTGGTAGAAACTAAAATCGGAGCTCGACTTTGTTATGGGACCTACCAAAGGCAGTTACATGCTATAGTTTACCAAAAGTACACAATAACAAAATCTCTCCACCAGGATGCCCAATAGACTCTGGAATAGGAAACCTCCCCAGAACTCAAGCATCTATCTAGACACGGTTCCCAGACCCTTTTTTATTTCCTTACCGTCGTATCTGAAAAGACATTCAAGAAACTAGATCCCCATTGAGGAAGGAACCTCTCTTTAGCCTGGATGTTGAGTCTCTATACACGATTATGATTTAAAAGCAATGATGTATTTCATGAAAATAAGACGCTTACAGTTCATGAAAGACAACACATTTGTAAGCAATCTTCTGCAGTTTGTGCTAAGAATTTTGTATTTGACAGAAAATTATACCATCACGTAGAAAGGACAGGAATAGGGACAACATATGACAATCTATACCTGGGTTGGTGGGAAGAATGCACTGTTTTCAAAGAGATCATGGAAAACTACACCTCACGTGCAACTGTGGTCGAGATATATAGATGATGTTTCTATTTTATGGAAACGATTATCATAACTTCACGACTTCATAGAAACACTCAACCAAAACATTTTCAATTTAAAATGGACTTTGGAAGAAAGATAACAGGAAATCAACTTTCAACATCTGAAAATTAATTAAGATCTTGATGGCACAATTCTGCTCTCTGCCTACTGAAAAGAGACTGCTCCCAGTCTCCAAAGTGGGGAGAGCCATCATCCGAGATCCCTGTTTAAGAGCATTCTAATAGGTCATTTTGTAAGAATCAGAAGGAATTGCTCTACAATAGATCATTTTGAAACACAGGCCTCATTATTAAAAGAGATTCTACAAATGGGGCTATAGCAAAAACATAAAAGGGCTCAACAACCACCACGCTTACGATCTGAAAATCTCAATATACATTGTACATCATCTGTTCACGAATACAACATACTGTTGCAATAAATCTATGACATCAGAATTTCTCTTTAATATATATATATGATCTTCACACAGGGGGGACATCAAAGGATCAAATTTCAAGTTAATTAAGTATACACTATTAACAATTACTTTTGAATGGACTCAAAAGGATAAGAAATCCCTCTTTTCTAACAATCCTGACATTAGTGTGGTTCACTGTGAACGCTATCTTTATTCAGTGCTATTGAAACATTAACCCCTCTGTGTATGTGCATCCTAATCACCAGAAAGTATATGCTATGACAATACCATATACAGGAAGCTACAGTGAGATTAAATATAAAAAACTATTTGTAGAATGCAATTTGCAACAATATTATTACAGCTCAACCCCGTTATAACGCGATCTGTTACAACGCGAATCCGCTTATAACGCGATGCAAGCGTGGCTCCCAATTTTCGGACGTATGGATACTTTATAACACGATTATTGGTATCTTAAATACTTTATTGTACAACGCATACAATTGTACATTATTTCTAACGCGATCCGCTTATAACGCGATGTGATTCTTTGGATCCCAAGCACAGCGTTATAAGGGGGTTGAGCTGTATATACTTAACTGTGCCACTGAGTTTTTTGGTTTCAATAAATGCTATGCGTTATAGCATCTCTGCAGTTGCAATTCCTGCCTCAGTAACATTATTATTGATGTTGGTACTTTTAGGGGGTAACCATGGCAATAGAGGCGCTACATATCCCGAACGTAGCCAGGCTCCCGCTGCCAGGGAGAAAGCGTGCCAGGACACGAGACATGGGTCGGGCTTAGTGTAACATCAGCACGTACTATGCGACGATCTTATAGAGTGGCTAGAGAAGGCAGGCGTCCCCCATGAGCTCTAGGGTGGCTCACCTGCACAGATTACTCCTTTTAGTGTCCAATCTACTAGATCATTTAATTTATTTCAATTTAGGCAGAGTTAATCATCAAGTGGGAGTAGCAGTATTATTTCCTCTTTGTTTGTGGTATTATTCAAGTTGTTATTCTGTTACATCCTGTTACCAATATCCAGACAAGTTTGTCCCTCCCCTCCCTCTCTGAATAGTTTAAGAGATTAGAAACAAATTACCAATGATTATATGAACTACAATACATTGTATTACCTAAAAAGGGTTTGAAACAGTCTGCAACATAAGTAAATATATTAGACACACAAGAAGCCTAAGCAAAGGAGTTCTAATACCCCGATTTGATTACTATTTCTTAATAATGTTGGGTTTATTAAACGTTTATAAACATATGGGTATCTGAAGTAACCGTCCTAGCTCTTAAATTTTAATTGAGTTACATAGACGATCTGTACAATGTGTGATTTGGGTTGTTTTTTTTAATTAAGGATTAAAAATTTCTTTTAATGGATTAATTTTCGTGAATTTTAAGGGCAAAATACAGGGCATCTTCTCTCTAAGGCTGCGCTTATAGTTCGGTGATGCGATGTCACGTCAAAACAAATGTATTGCATCTTGGTCGGCTTGGTCGCGATCGCTGGAAGTCAATTCAATTTGATTTTTTTCAGAGACCGCAGCTTGACATCAGCGTCACCGTCACTATAAGCGCGGCCTTAGACTTTGTGCATTTGGAGCAAGCAAACAGTCTAGAATACCCTTTTTCTTTCATTTTGTCCTATATTGTGCTAGGATTCTGTCCTATGTATAGTGCTCCAAAGACACAGTACCATGTTGCATACAGACATTTGTTTTTGCATTCGTGCTGATTCAGCAGTAAGTCCTGGAAGTGAATATTTTGCAATGCAGGTCAGGTGTAGCAGTTATGTTGGGATCGAGGATCTCGTGTATCAGGAATGCAGCCACTCCATTTAAAATCTGCTCCTACTAATGGTCGTCTTGTGCGTCGCTGAAACATGTTCCCTATGTGCAAAATCTGAGCATTCCATGCTAATAGTAAGAAAAACCAACACAACTAATATGCCTTAACTATCCAAATTGCATTATTGGTAACAATAAGTCTCTTTTGCAAACGTAAAAAGAAACGTGCTTGTGTTTATGTATATGTACTTATTTTGTATGGGATACGTATTCCATTTTGCCCTAGGTTTACTTTTAACCCTGGTGCTTCATTGTTAATTTTCTGTAAATCCATTTATACATGATTTTTGCTGGCAGAAAAGAAAGAGAGAGCGAGCGAGAGAAACAGACAGTGAAAGAAAGAGGACGGGAGTGTGATTCAACTCACCTCTGGTTTCTTCATTATCTCTATAAAAAACATATGATTCTTCATTGGGTAAATAATAATTAAAACATCGCCAAAGTCCGTAGGTATAATACCCCTTCGGTAGTTCCGGGTATGTTCAGACCATACAATATGAACTTCATCGTTTCCCAAGTGACGAAGCTGCAAAAACATATCAGTTGTTTATTAATTCAAGCAGTTTATAAGAGGTTGTGGCTTTTAAAATGAATAGCCAGGATAAGTCATATCAAAGAGCCCAATAAATAGTGTGACCAAGCTGCAGGTAACAAATAGTTTGTTTTTTCAAACATTGCACAAAGACCTTTTTTGACCTGCCAACTTTCAAAGGCAGAATAAAGCACATTCCTGGTTCACAGCTTCAGTAAGTTGATTGTGTAGAAACAGAATGTTCTCAGAGATGACGAGATTTACCCCAAATAAAGGCATACACTTTAAAATAAGAAATTGATGTCAACCTTAGGACACCATGTGTGGGACCCAAACATATATCGGTCAAGTACAAAGAAATCTAAATGAAACAGAAAGACGTAGCGGCATATGTATCAAGGCAAAGGTAGTGCAACCTTCTGGGACAAAAAGTATATATCTTGTGCATCAGAAATTTGTTTGACCCATATGTATCAAAGAACAAAAAGAAAACCCATTGAAATCCATACGATTTTTTACTTGATCCATCCGGTGCACTTTATAAGCAGTTAATATATTGCCAGACAGCACTACAATCAGACTGAGGGACGAAGATCTGTAGATGTTGATTGATATTCAAAATAGAGGTGCACAGGGAATGCCCTCACCCAGCCAACACCCTCCCCCCACCTTAGAAACAGGGAACATCCAGGGATACCCTACTATGCATATGGATGAGCGGGCCTGTTTTTCCGACCTGTCCCGTGTTAGAATTACAGAAGTCAGAGCTTAGGAAGGAAGTACCACATACAGGCAGTCCTTGGTTATCCGACACAATGCGTTACTCAAAATGGCGTTGGATAGTGAAACGTTTTAAAGCGAAACACGTTTTCCCATAGGAACACTGTTTAAATGAAAGGTTCCATTCCTGAAAGCATTTTTAATGCTAAAATACACAAAATATTTTACGCAGACAATAAGATATGCAGCACATACAAATTATATAGTACATATACTGTATTATATATAATATAACATAATATATAATATAATATAAAAATATAATATATTATATAGTATAATATAGTATTATATATTATATACACAAACAACTTTGCAAAGCGTCGTAAGATCGTTGGATAAGCCATTTTGGAGTTGTAAAAATGAACATAGGTATGCATTGCATAGCGTTGGATAAGCCATTCGTTGTTAAACGAGGACTGCCTGTACTATTCGTTTTGGCCTGAAGAAAAGACAAAGGCTTGAAACATTGCACCATTTATTAGAAGCAAAAATATATGTTATGAACTTGCTCACCCAACTTCTTGTATTGCTTTTGAATGTTTCCCTCATACGATACATACAGATGAGTACATTATCTGCCTAAAACCGTTCAGTATGTCGTTTTCGTACATGCGGTTAAATTGAATAAGGTCTCCTTGGGTATCTGTAGAATTGAACGACTTCCTTTTGCATGAGCATGAGTTATTATATGTAGTGATTTGTAATATTTACCTCATGCTCATCTTATAAAATATTTTTTGTCATCTATATTCTTCTATATCTCTATTTACCTAATAAGATTTGTTTCCCCGCTTTGATTACTATTTTTGGCCATTTCTTGAGTGCTCGGGAACACATTGGTACTGTATTTATCCGGTGCACTGTGTTTTGCTACAGATGTGCCACACTTTTTTCTTAATACATAGTCCCCCATAAGCTCCAAGAACATTTGTTTTAGCTCATGAACAGCCTCCAAGGTTGCTTTATATTTTGACATTACTTTAAAGCTTCCTATGTGATATTTCTTGTGCTAGGATCCTGTCCTTTGTAGAATGTGTACAGATTGTAGCCACTGTAAATGTACTGCAACGATTTCATGCTTATAAAGGGCTCTCCTTACACCGTGGCTGAGACGTGATTGTATGCTACTTATGCTGTATGTCACTGTCCAGTGCAATGTGCTGGGAAATAAACAGGTATCTTACAACAGTAAATAATTTGCTGCTCAGACTTGTAATGACAGCGACCCTTCTTCTTATTTACCCAAGTGCTACATCTTTATTTACTTATTTTACACGATTGTATGCGGAGAAGGTATATTGCAATATAAAAGCCAACTAGCCACACGAGGAAAGTGCAAATGCAGTTAAGTCAGCTCCCAGAAGGCTAGGCCAGCCACAGAACACACAAGTCATTCAGGTCCAACTATAGGCCTGTCCTATTCATTTTGCCTGAACTGCCTCCTCAGCAGCAGCAGCAGCTTGTGCTTCAGAATATGGTTGTTGTGAGCTCTAGAACAAACGCTCATTATTCAAGTCTTAGGAAAACAACACAATACTTTAAGAGGCTGACCGTGCGCCACTCGTACTCATTCAATAGTTTAAAAGGCCATTTAGCTTGGATTTTTTTTTTGTAGCATGCAGCCTGCCGGGCAGCACGCCACTGCTGACACCGGTCATGGAACACACCTAATGCTCTGACCTCTTTTCCTTACTAATTGCATTACATGGCCAGCTGGCTCCAGCAAGAAGTCGTCTGTTTCAACGAAAAAATTCCTGCTCTCGAGTAGGCACGGCTGCGGCTTTCACTGGGTAACTCAAGCCTGACAACCCCATTGTTTGCCTGACAGTGTGCCCATCCTAAAAATCTAAGTTTTATTTGTAAATTAACCCGAGAAACTTCCTGCCAGAACAGCGGTGCCTGGAGACTAATAATGTGCGCCTTTCATTCCCTTTCACTCTTGCTGTATCGCTGCCAATTTGTTTTTCTGCTGCTGGCCGGCCCGGGGCTATAAAAGCCTGGTAAGACATAAGTGCAATTATAGTCCTGGAGTCAAATGAATTGGCCAAATCCAATAGCACAGCCCTGTCCCCACTTTACAAACCCCTGCAGCAGTTAGATTAGCTGCTAAAAATCTAATCTGGACATAGCCGACACATTTCTGCAGCACAGGAGCAAGAGTTCACTCTGGGGTTGCATGCAGGTCTCTGCATGGAAAAAGGTTCTCTCGCAAACGTGACCACATAGCAAACACATCAGGGGTTTTTTTTGTAACTCGTTTCAGAGCGGTTAGCTGCAATTTAGTTAGGAGAAGAGGAAGCTGTTTCCTTGGATTGATTTTTCTATTGATTCTTTATTTTATCCTTGAAACGGCCAGATAAAGAATGTTCATCATTAAATGAATCCAAATCTCGGAGCTGAAAAAAAGGTATCAACTGAATCATGGTGGTTTCAGTGGGGAATCTTCCTGTCGAGGGCATTATCCCAGCGCATCAATCAACTGCAAATCCAACACCTTGCAGCACCATAGGACTGCCTCCATATTACTTCACACGGCTCATTATTGCTGCAAGTGTGATATAAGTTATGAGGACAGGCGTGTTGACTACACATTGCCCAAGTAAAGCAAAGAGGAGGAAATTAAATGGGAAATGTAACAAATAAAGAAAAAAATACATAGTTACATACATAGTAAGGAACAATACAGGTATAGGATGCCAAGTGCAACATATAGGAAATTAAATAAAGTAAAAGTACCCAGTTACTGGACTTAGTTAGTTGGAGCTTAGTTATGTATTCCTACTGTACAAAAATGAATAAATCCCTGTATTTGTTTTATTTTTCAATATGAAGTTAACTAGTCCGAATTTGGATGTAGACAATTGGGAGAAAGGGGGGCATGTTGACCCAAATGATAATTCTCTTGTTAAACTTTTTGAAATTCGTAGACAGAGGTTAACCTGCCAGAGTTGCAGCCTTTCATTACCATCCTAGGGATTCAAACAAACAAGGAGTGAACTGCGCTCTATAAATTGTGAACAAAGTGGTGTATTCTTACAGTGATAAAGTGATTGAATATATATATATAAACCTGTTACTTTGTGAAGGTGTGCAGCTGTATTCGTGGAATGGCTCCACAGACCAACTAGAAGAACAAATACAAAAGAAACAGCGCAAAAGACCTCATAGTGTAGTATGAATATAAAATTATATTGGTAAAACAGGTGAGTATTGCACGTACATCAGATAAAATAATTACTGGCAGTACATGTATATGGACATGTTACCAATCAGAACCACGGGTGGAACGGGCAATCATCAGGTGGATTTTCTCTCCTTCCCCTCTCCTTTGGTGGATCAAGGCTGCTGTGGTGTATGGTGTTAACCCGACATCCAGCTGCAGTAGTCCGGTGGAATTCGTCTACTTCACAGCTGTAGTTTCAGCGGGGCAGGCTTACGGCATCCAGTTTCAGCAGCCCAGTGGAGTTCGTCTGCTGTGCGGCTGTTGAGCCAGCGAGACAGGCTCTCACCCTGTATCTCTCGGCGTGTGACGTCTAACTCCGGCGCACGTCAATGACGTTATCTGGTAGCGTCTTCACGATCTCAGCCGGTCAGGGAGGCAGCGGGCGGGAACGGAGATTAGTAAAGGGTGTATACAGGATACAAATGCACAGTGGGTAGTGCTAAAGAAGCGTCCTCTTATCCCTTGATCCACCAAAGGAGAGGGGAAGGAGAGAAAATCCACCTGATGATTGCCCGTTCCACCCGTGGTTCTGATTGGTAACATGTCCATATACATGTACTGCCAGTAATTATTTTATCTGATGTACGTGCAATACTCACCTGTTTTACCAATATCATTTTATATTCATACTACACTATGAGGTCTTTTGCGCTGTTTCTTTTGTATTTGTTCATCCTAGGGATTCGTCTTGAGATGAGGCACACAAACACAGAAGTTACCTAATACTCAGAGTACGTAAGGAGGCGGCCGTCGTCTCTCAAGAGAGAAATGAAAAGTCAAAAACGCAGCAAGGCTGATGAGATGCAGCTACTTCTATGGATCTGGTATTATATATATGTTCACGCAATGAAAATACACCTAAATACTGACTTATGTGTGGAACTTTAACAATATTGTGAAAACAGGTGTATGGCATTGTCGGCTCCATGTAACGCAGCATTACTCAGTGAATGAGACTGCTTTGGATTGGACTGACTAAGAATGTTTGGTGAGAGGTGATTGTGGAAAAGAAGAACAAGTAACTGCCTAACATACAGGACTTTAAAAAACTTTGATACTACCAATTGATAGCCATGTGTGGACGCCACTATTTTAAATGACTGTCATATTTTTTTCCTGTAAGATTTCTTTCTTTATTTTATTGGATTATACAGAGGAGGGTGGAGGGGAGGAGGGTGGAGGTGAATATCACAAGATTTTAAATTTTGAGCTTGACAGATAGTTTACACATGGTTGTTTTGTTGGGGGGATTTTATACACTGACAAGCATCCAAAACACCCCAAGGACCTTCGTGAGCGCTATATTGTAAAAAAAGATTGCCAACGGTCCACCACCCGGTCCTTGTTATCTAGGGATCCCATACTCGCAGTCAGCTTTTCCATAGACATAATTAACCATATTTTCTTATTTTTTATTTTATAATTTGAGTTAGTGTTAGAGTTTGGAAGGGGGGCTGCTTCCATTGTGCCGATATACAGCATCTGGCGGATGCCAGAATGTGGGAGATCAATATTTGTTGGGTTCTAGGAATGCCCTCAAAAGTTCAATTGAGCTAAGCCTGCAAATTTAGTTGGTGGGAGATCGGTTCTCAAAACAGTATTAATCAGGTCAAATACCAAATGCCAGGTCCATCTATCTGTGATAAATTGTCCAAAGTTGCCCACACCCTCTGAAACAGAGTGGGGAAGCAGGGGGGGTATATCTTTTGAAGCTTAGTAGTGATCAGGTACCATCTGTACAAGACTTTGTACCCATTCTCTTTTTCAAGTGTGTTGATGGAGTTTTGGGCTATGGCCATCCATATCTCTTCCCAAACCTCCTACTCCAGTGTTTCCCCAATAACCGACTCAAACTGTCTCAAAGTTACATTTTCTGCTGCGTTGTTGGGGATAAAGGTTTGGTAAAACACGGATATAAGACCTGGGCTTTGTGGGGAAGATTGGAAAAGCTCCTCAAAGTACATAGTTATGAAGGAGGATTTGTTGGGTGCCAAGGAATGGACAAAGTGGCTAATTTAGTTATAGTGCTAAGACCTCAGAGGTGGGAATCCCATGTTTTGTCCTAGATCTCCAAAGGGTCTAAGAGTTCCTAGCTGGAGAAAATCACCCATCCATTAGCTTCTTTTCTCTCCACCATTTGAAGTCTAGAGAAATCATAGCTGGAGAAATTGTGGATTGCCAAGATTGGGCAGCATAGGGGAGGGTCTGAATATGAGGCGAAATTTACATTTTAATACATCCCAGATGTGAGGGAATGTGAGACTATTGGGTACTTAGCAACACTGGGAGGTCTATCGCTAGCCGACATCAATAGAAGAGACTCCAGTTGGGTCTGGGCGACTTCCATTCTTTCAATGTTGATCTAAACCTTATTGTCTTTGTCTACGTGCCAAAGAGTGAGCGGAGACACCTGGTTCACCCTGTAATATGATACATAGCATGAAATAGCCAGGTCCCCCATCTCTGTGGGATAGACTAGCATTCTGCGATGGACTCTGGGCCTACTGTTTGCCCATATAAAGCAAGTGGTTTTGCTTTGGAGCTCTATAATATCCACATTTTTTTTATGGGAATGGGGAGTGTACAAAATAAGTATAGAATCTTGGAGAGAAAGTTAATTTTGACAGTCTGGAGCCTTCCGATCCAGGAGATTGCATATTTTGCACAGGATTACATGTTTTTAAACATGGATTTAATCAGTTGTGGGTAGTTTGCATTATATAAAGTATTTACATTTAATACCTAAATATTTGGGTGAAGATTTCCTCCATTTGAAGTCAAAGTTAATGCTGAGGAGCTTGACAGTCGGCTCCGGGACATTTAGGGATATGGCTTCCGATTTAGTATTGTTGATTTGGAGACCTGACAGAGCTCCAAATTTCCACAGGACACTGAACACATTGGGATGGGAGGTCAGCGATTTGGTGTTTATCCACCCTGATTAAAGCTGCTAGTGGTTCAATTTATAGGGCGAAGAGCAGTGGAGAAAGTGGGCAGCCTTCAATAGTACCCCTGTGCATGGGGACAGCTGTTGATCTAAAGCCTAAAGCTATTACTGCACCGACACACTTTATTCGAGCAAATACCCAGTATGTACCTGGCAGATACCTGGAATGCGCCGCTCCTCACCTCTGACAAGCCCCGTTGCGTTTGCCTTCCCAGCCTGGGTTCATGCCTGGCTGACGGGCGGCTGATCTGTTAAATGATAATGATTAGGATTTAATAGGCTGCAATGCTTCGCGTGTCTACCAGATGGCATAAATTCATGAATTGTAATGCAGTATATATATATATATACTGTGCAGTATTGCAGCCAGCGGGAATAAAATGCTTCAATCCCTGCCTGGAAAATACCTCAATGCACTCGGGCAGAAAACAGTCACAAACCTCAATACACCCGGGTATACCCGAATTCGTGGGACTAGCCGAGCTCGAATAAAGTGTGTCGCCAGTGTATGTCCGCTATCGGAGAACTATATAGACTTTTAATAGCAGTTGGGAATTTATTGGGTATCCCAAATGCCACCAGTGTCTGGAAAAGGAAAGTCCAAGCACTCCTATCAAATGCCGCATCCAGGTTGTGGACCACCATAGGAGTCTTGTGTTATCCACAGCCTGTCTGTGTGGCATAAAACCCACTTGGTCCGGATGAACCAAATTGGGAAGAAATGTATTTAGTCTAATGGCCATGACTTCAGACATAATTTTGATGTCTGTGTTTATTAGAGAGATTAGTCTATAATTCTTGCAATTGGGTGTATCTTTCCCTTCTTTTGGTATCAGGACTATGTTATCTTTTAGCATTTCTTTAGTGATAGGGGCCCCTCTCAGGACTGTGTTGTAGAAATTTGTAATGTGTGAGACACGCAAAGTTGCACATTTTTTATAATAGAAGTTAGAATATACATCTGGGCCTGGTGTCTTTTTTGGTTTTAGCCCACTAATTACTTCGGCCACCTCTAAAGTAATAAGCTCACTCATAGCCTTCTGGGTCACACTACAGGCATACCCCGGTTTAAGGACACTCACTTTAAGTACACAAGCGAGTAAGTACATATCGCTCAATAGGAAAACGGCAGCTCACGCATGCGCCTGTGAGCACGTCCTGAACAGTAATACCGGCTCCCTACCTGTATCGAAGCTGTGCGCAAGCGGGGAGACTATAGAGCCTGTTACAAATGTGTTATTTACATCAGTTATGCACATATATGACGGTTGCAGTGCAGTACATGCATCGATAAGTGGGAAAAAGGTAGTGCTTCACTTTAAGTACATTTTCGCTTTACATACATGCTCCGGTCCCATTGCGTACGTTAATGCGGGGTATGCCTGTATTTCATTTGGGTAAAGTGATGGAGCTCAGTATAGCATTAAATGGATCTGTAGTTGGAGTGTTCTGGGCAGTGTTATTGCCCTCATAGAGGGAGCTATGGAACTTATGAAATTCTTTTAATATTAATTCCAGGTTTGACGTTGTCACCAGAACTTTGTCTGATGGCATGGATGTTCCTAGTCTGGAACTTATTGCTCAATTTTCTGGCTAACATGCTGTCAGATTTGTTCCCCTTTTCATAATACCTCTGGTTGGTTCAGCTCAACGCTTTTTCGAATAAGTCGCTTAAGTAGAGATTGAGCTTCCCTTTAAGTGATCTGACTGGAGTGTGTGGGATTGTTTCTGTTTGTAGGCTCTCTATAATTAATTTAGTTGTTCTGTTAGCGGTTTTATTTTTCATTATGTTGTCTTTTCCTATTTGAGGCAATATTAATTACAGTCCTCCTAATGGTAGCTTTGTGGGATAATCACAGTAGGGCTTGTGAAACCCCAGGCGTCTTATTGGTCCTAAAAAAGTGGTTTAGTTCTGAACCCACTTCAAGAAGAACTTCAGGCACGATCAAAGGGGAGCTGTTAACTCTCCACGTCCTTGGAAGATCTGGAAGGACTAAGCCTTTTAGGTGAGTTTTGACAGTGGCATGGTCAGACTACTTAATGTTAGAGATTTTGGAGCTTGCAACTAACTGGAGCATTGCAGCTTCAAAAAAATGGAATCTATGCCTGAATAAGTAAGTTTGGTCTGTGGTGAAGAAGAACATAAAATCCCTGTCTTTTGGATGTGTGTGCCACCAAGTGTCTATCAGGGAAACACTTTGGAGCGTGTCAGACAGTATTTTAGAGTCTCTGGTGGGGAATATGGTCAGACCCCGATGGGTACTTTTAAAGGTTCTGTCTAGGTTTACGTCAAGGGCATCGTTGAAGTCTCCCCCCAATATCACCTTTCTACATCTGTCTATCTAATATGTCGACGAAATCAACATAAAAGTCTGATCTCGATTCATTAGGGGCACAGACACTCGCCAGAGTAACTTCAGTGTCCTGAAGCCTACCCTTCACGATAAGATATCTGCCCTTTGGGTCTCTTTTGACCCTATTGGTTTGGAATATTATTTTTATGGATTAGGAAAGCTCCACCACGTTATTTAGTGGTTGCCAAGGCTAAAAGGAAAGAGGGTATTGTTTATCAATGAAAAAGGGCGTGACAGCTTGTTTAAGGTGTGTGTCCTGCGGGAAGACCAAGTTAGGTTGTAGTTTTTTTTTTAATTAGTAAAGGCTATACTCCGTTTACATGAGCCATTTAGGCCTTTTAACTTATGAGTAATACAAGTTAGACATGGCCACTTGGGTAGCACTAAACGGGGTTGAAATCTATGAGGCCTAAGGGCTATTATGGAATGAAAATCATTATGGTCTTTGGGGTTCTTGTAGGACCCTATACGCAATGGAATTCTCCCTCGTGACTGCAGGGATAGGGACAACCTTGTACCCGTCATGGTTATGGGTTAGTGATTAGAAGGGTATATGGGATGGGAGGCAAGGTTAAACAGGGAAACAAAAAGGTGTAAACAGTAGGTGGGAATGTGGGGGGACATCTGAACTGTGGAGTAGATAAAAAAACGAGGGTTGGATAAAATACAGCCCTGTAAGGCCTGGCCTGGTTTACAGGACCTGAGTATTATTTCAGGCTATTAAAACTGTACTGAATGGTTAAATGCAACTCTGGAAAAACCCCTATAAGTGTCCATCAGAGTCTCAGTCTCTGCAACATGTGCTATAGCCTGCAGAGTGCACAAAATGGCCTACATAACCTAATCTTCATAGGTGCCACCTGGTAAGGCCTGGTCCATAAGTGCCTGAATATTATTGAAAGGGCTTAAAACCAAATGTCATAAGTTTCAACTAACATTGTAAATATATAAACAATGAATGATATGAGCGGAGAAGAGTCCAGGCCCAGATGGTGCCAGAGAACAGGTTAGGCCTCCTCGATTTTCGAATCAAAAGGCACCGGTCCAAAACCAAGCCACAGGGGCCTTCAGCCAAACTTTTACACGCCACTGTAAGGCCGCACTTATAGTGCCGGCGAAGCGACGTCGCCCGAAAACAAATGCATCGCCGCCGCCACGTGCGCTTATAGTAAGCAAGGCGGCGACAAAGTGACAGAGCGACGTCGTGAAAACTGGTAGCCAGCAAAATTTGATTTTTCAAGGGCTGTCTCCTCATGTGACGGCCCTTGAAACAATCAAATGGCCGGAAACTCGCGCCGCCGCGCGAAATATAACTTTCGCCTGTGGCGCCGGCGACGTCACCCGTCGTGTCGCCGTCACTATACGAGCGGCCTAAGAGGTACATAGTCACCACACGGATCGCCAAAGCAGCACTAGTGTATCAGGGCTTCCGTTTTGGAAAGCTGAGGAAAGGAAGCCCTGAAACACTATTGCTGCTTTGGAGATCTGCGTGGTGACTCTGTACCTTTTATTTTCAAACTTCCTATTAAACTTTTGTGAAGTTATTTGCCTTGATTATATTGATTTTTGTTCATTTACTTTTTTGTAAAAAATACATTTTTTAAACTAGCAATGTATTAAGTTTTTTTATTTTTATGAGTGCTGGTCTGATCTAAATGTTTCTATGTATGTATATTGTACCTGATGGTGAAGGTACTGGACCTTAGCACCAGTTACAATTATTAACACAGGGTCAGTGCAAGTTCTGTCTTTTGTCTTTTATATACCGGTTAATAACAATTAACCGGTATCTGATCATGGGATACAGGAAAATTCAGCGTGCCTCATTAGGGGGTCTATTTATGAAATGGGCTCATCCCACCATACACGTGAACCAAAGTACACGGTTTGCTTTGCGCCCGTAATACGAAAAGTTACATAGCTGTTAATGACAGAAAAAACTCTATTATCGGCTCTCCAATCTGTGATAAGTGACCCGACAATCACTTTTCTAAAGCACTATGCTTATTCACACAATTTATTACTTGGGGTTACATTTCCTCTTACATATTTTTTTTATTATTAGTACAGCTCAACCCCCTTATAACACTGTGCTTGGGGTCCAAAGAATCACGTCACGTTATAAGCGGATCGCATTAGAAATTATTGTACAATGCATACAATTTTACATTAAGTATTTAAGATACCAATAATCAAGTTATAAAGTATACATAAAGTATTCATAAATATGAAAATTGGGAGCCAAAATTGCATCGCGTTATAAGCGGATTCGCATTGTAACGGGGTTGAGCTGTAGTAATGCTTTTTTTCATTTGAATGGTTCTGGGAGATTTCTGACCAGTTATATATAGCCTGATGCCTCTTTGGAGATGGTGCAAACATTGGTCTACAAACAAATACCCACAAATGCGGAAAAATAATCATGCTATGAGAAAAGTAGTAAACTACAAGAAAATGATTATGAATGAAAGGGGAAGAACATCACCAGAAAAGTACACAAGTCTTAGAAGTCACTTGACAAGAGAGTCGATATGGAAAAGCTCCTTATTAGAAAGAATGTGCTACTCAAGGTCTACAAAACATAACAGCCTGATGAGTCCTGACAGCCCAAAGTGAGACACACACAGAGCAATAACCGTCTTCTCTGCATCATTACAGCACAGAACTCTGCGGTCTATAATCTCATGATCTTCCAGTTGCCAGAAAATCTATACTTCGGGTTGTTTTGCACGTATATGCTTGTGGCAGATGAACAAAAAAAAAAAGCAGCAGTATGGAGACATGTATGCAGCGTTCAGGGACTGCTGCGCAGGGACAGTACTAAACAGATACTGACAAAATGACCGGAACTGTGCCAGCTGCAGGCTCACTTTTAAATGTGGCCGTAGCTTTGAAGACCAGAAGAACAAAAAAAACAAGCAAAAAAGTTAAAGTGAATATGCTTTAAAAAAAAAAAAAAAAAAAAGAAAAAAAAAGGCACTAAAATAGAGCATTCATCTTTAAAGCATGATATTAACAATAGTAAAATAAAAAAAACACAACATACAGGATTATTTTGCTGTAGAAAATCACTTGCTGCCTTTTTGCTAAATATTTCTTGCTACATAAAAAGGTAAAGAAAATAAACATGTACTGTGTAATCAGTTTTTCACTAGAACAATTCAGCATATACCAATTTAAAAGGAAGGCACCAAAGCCCGTCTGGATACTGCTGCTGCTATCCATACTACGTTCTCTATAATGTGTTTCCATTGTTCAATTGCAAGATGTGGCAGGCATGTTGTCTGCATTTGATAGAATCTGCCTGGAAGGTCGGTGCATCAATGGGACGGGTTTCCGGGAGTAATTGGGGGAAAATATAGTAAAATGAAAACTGCGCACCAAACAAAACTAGAGCCAATGGGTTGATAGCATGTATGAGATATACTGTACATATGTTGGTGACAAATGTATGTGTGCATGATGGGGAGATAGAAAATCTAATGAAGGCAGACATGTCAGATGTGACCTATAAAACCTGCAAACCCTTTGAGCAGCTTTGGTGTTTTATTTTGTCAGAACTGCTGCGATTCAGCTGCTATTGGTTATTTGAGTTTCAATATGCATTTTTATTCCCATGACGAGAGTGAAGGCACCTTTAAGCTTCTGCTAATGTACGTAATGTCCTTTTTGCACTAGAAATCCTCACCTTTTTGGTCAGGGAATCATCGGAATCGGATGGCATTCGTGTAGACACATGAAAAATCCCTTCAACGGTAGAGGTAGCATAGTATGGCGCGGTTTGTCCGGTACTTCCGTTCCGTTGCAGGCCACCCATGAATCCACAGTGAGTAGAAAGGTCAACCTGAATTGTGAGAGAACAAAGGCAATTTAGAGAAGACCTAACTGTTAGAGTGCCCTTATGATATTGCTCCTGTGTCATAAGGACTGGCACACCAGGACCCTTTATAATATGACAGGGACAGTCATTACTTTTGCGCTCTTTCTTGGGGTGATCGTTCACATCATCGGGGACCTGCCAGGATCGCTAGCCAAAGCTCAGCTGCCACCGTTTGTGCGGCACTGAAAGGGTCAAGGGAATTTCTTTGCTTGCTTCAACACAAGCAGAGTTATTAGAAGTGGACAGAGGCCAGAGTAGAGAAGTAATTGTGCTCCAGTCAGACTGGTAGACTAAAGTCTACACCTTGTTCCCTATTGTCAAAATCAAGTGTGGCCTTTATTGCCACAAATATATTGTTCTCTTTAATGATTGAGAATGAAATGACACACGTTGCAAATATAAAGTGCGTTAGTAACTCTCCTGTGATTAACTGCAGTGTGGCACACCACAAATTACAATCATCAACCTACCGGAGACTCTCACAGCCGTCACCAGTCTAAGTTCGTCCAAAACTTAAACTGTCTCACAATTTAATCTGGGCTGTAACTGTTATATACGTCTATAATATTTACTTTTTACCATATATGTTTTGTCAATGGGGTGTAGCATTGGGCACCCCTGTCTCTTGTTATATTCGCCTATGATATATATTATCTCTAACTGTGCATGCAATGTCTTGTATATAATGTATACCCTGTTCACTTATGCAACTATGTATTGTAACCATGTACTATTTGTCATTTGTCATCTTATGCCCAGGACATACTTGAAAACGAGAGGTAACTCTCAATGTATTACTTCCTGGTAAAACATTTTTATAAATAAATAAATTCATTGCTTTACATTTCTTTATGGTTAGAAAGCAGGGGGTCCCCAGAGCTGAATCACGTTCATGTCAGATTCAGGAACCCCCTGGGTCCATCTTGGCTTCCTAGTGGGTTGTGCTGTGGGAGATTTAAACCTCCATTTTGTTTTCCTTGCAGGGGATGGTACCGGGCTACCTTCAAAGTAACAAATCCGGGAAACTGGTGGTCAAATTAACGAGGTTATGCTTCAGAGACAACCCCTGCTTCCCAACTATGTATTTAAAATAAAAAAAAGCAGGAGTAGGCACAACTACGGCTTTAAAGCTTTGCCTATTTTACATCATCATTTTTTATCATGAACAAATCTAGCAAATTCTGGAAGACTCGTCCGGCACTGCCTAGGATCGCTTCCGCATAGACGGATGACGATAGAGTAGCGCCACCAAGCTGGTGTGCTCATTCTTCTGTTTTATATGCGAGTGAGAATTGTGGGCTTTAAAGCTGCAGTCCAAGCAATATCCTACGTTTTTTTTTTATATATATATATATAAAAATAAATCAGTTCTGTACTACGAGAAAATACTTTTGAATAAAAATAAAATTTAAAACAACACTGAATGACATTTTTTTATGTATTACAAATATAACAAGCATTTTTTGTTTCTATAGCAACCGTTTACAAAGTCACACCCCCTTCCTCTTCTGGCACACCCCTTTTTGAGCCCTGCCCTCTCTCTAGCAGTGCACCAATTGTATCTAGTGACTGCCTGGTCACATGAACTTCCCACAGAACTTTCCATCTTTGGACCTCTTCTTCTGCACTGACAGCCATTTAGTGAAGCCCCGAGTCAAATATTCGACTATCGATCACAAGAGAACTGATCGAGCGTCAACTTAGCTAATTACTTATCATTGTGTGGATTGTAATGATGCACATATTAAAGGGGGGGGGGAGAGAACAGGGGTGGACTGCTGCTTTAATTGTTTTTAATACGTGTTTTTTCCCGTGCACTAATCTTCAGTGTGCTAGTTCTGTTCTTTTTAATAGGATTAGGATCCCTAGAGCAGGAGTGGCCAACTCCAATCCTCAAGTGATACGAAATAGGTCTGGTTTTAAGGATATCCCCGCTTCAGCACAGTTGTAAGGATATACCTGCTCAGGTCATTGACTGAGCCGCCTGTGCTGGAGCAGGGATATCCTTAAAACCTGACCTGTTGGTAGCCCTTGAGGACTGGAGTTGGCCACTCCTGCTCTAGAGGGATCTTGAAGAGTTGAGAAGCCCACACTTCAAGAACAGAGCTGCAAACACAAGTACTGTATATGGACAACTTTTTTTAAATTTATTTTGTATTCCCTATAATACATGATATCTCTGGGGAAAGCCTGGGTCGAGCTCAGATCGCCTTCTTCCTCTAAAGAAGCACAGAAAGTAAATACCTGGTGGATTGTATCCGCAGTTTTATTTTTTTAACTGTATAAAAAAATCATAGAATAAAAAAATTTTTAAAAAAAATTCAGAACGGTACTACTGGCTGACTGGCTCCTGGTTAATATGCTTACTGAGAGGAACCTTCCCTCCCACATCTGAAATACTAACAAATAAAATAATCTGACCCTTTATTTAAACACACCTTAGAGAGCACTAGTGCTCAGCATTGGTATCTTGGGAACTCTAGGTGAAACGCTTCATATCAATATTGACCCATTTAATGTGCAAATCGTAGTAACAATTTTTTGTAATTTACCTCCCACCCAAGGCCTCCTACAAAATCTTCATACGCCTTGCTTCCTCCGCTGTTTGCGAGTATCGAGCACTTATCCTCCTGCCCTTCTGCAATGTAAAACACGGCGATCTTGTGGGTCTCGCGGCTGCATGAAAAAGAAACATCAATTGAAAACACACAGTCTTTATTCAATGCTGTGGAAAGAAAACAATTATATATCGGATTACCAAGAGCCTTCTCATAGCCTGTAAAGTGCATTTAAAGGACTACAAAAAGTGGTTCTCCGCATTACACAAGGATACAGAGAATCTCTACATACATAGATCTCCTTTGCCTTTATGACACTATTGTACTGTACGGATCCTGAAAACATAAAATCCGTGACTGTTCTTGCATCACTAGTATTTCTCACCCAGTGGCAGGAGGAAACAAGGCAACCAGTGGTGTCCCTGAAGGAGGGGGTAGGCCTCAATTGTGCTTTATATTTTAGAGCCGGCGTAGACAACTCTAGTCCTCAAGGGCCACAAACAGGTCAGGGTTTCAGGACATCCCTGCTTCAGCACAGGTGTCTCAATCAGTTGCCCAGGCAAAACTGCAACACCTGTGCTGAAGCAGGGATATCCTGAAAACCTGACCTGTTGGTGGCCCTTGAGGACTGAAGTGGCTCACCCCAGCTTTAGAGGGAGACAAACAACGTCTGTTGCTTAGCCCTTGCTCATTTCTTTATTTTATTTCAAACTTTGCCTCATTCTCAGAGGAGACATTGAGGATTAAAAAGAGGTTCATTAAACCCTGTACACATTTAATTCCAATAAAACAAATGCACACACAATTTCCCCACAAGTAATGGTTCTGTTCTGTGTAGTGCTGTGAATATGTGCTGGAAATTACACTGACTGACTGGTGAGCAGATATGTAAAGATTATGGTAGGAAACACAGGCAGAGCCATGAGACTCATTTAAGAATTTCTTTTATAGATTTTTTTTTTCAACAAACCATTGAATATCAATAAATTGCTAGCATTTGCCTACCTTGATAGTTCTCCAATTAAATTATCACAGGGATTCTCCTCACCTAATTCAATTTTTCCCTTAACAGTCTTCACAGTATTAATCAACAGGCCTACTTAACATCTTTGGGCCTTGGGGCTTTTAGAATCTTAACATATCAAAATACACGTATCGGTGATTAATAATTTGATCCGGAAGATGAAAATAAAATAACGGATGCAATTTAATCTGTAGAATAGCAGAATGTAATTATACATTGACAACGTTACTAAACATTTAGAAAGCAAATGATAATATAAGTAAAAGGTCTAGAAAAAGCCCAGCTCCGAAGCAGCATGATCTACTGCAGGAGCGCGTTTGCAAAAAGGGGTGAATATTTAACTCAATCACTCAGAATGCACCTCTCTTTACATCTCCTCCTACAGAAGCTTCTTATAAGAGATAGCAGCAAAGCAGACAACACCTCCACAGCATCACTAACTTAAATTACTTCTATTTATCCTGTACCCATTGCCTCATCTAATTGGAGTGAAGGAGTAGCTTAGTGGTAGAAACACTGCCTTTGGATGAACCTGGTTTAAATCCCAGTGTAAGCGCCCCTTGTGATTTTGGCCAACTTACTTTGTGCCCAATACCCCAACTTTAGATTGTAAACCCAATTGTGCTTGCGAAATTGTAAGTACTGTATGGGGCTGCGTACACTTATTGCAATACAAGAAAAACATCTTATTATAGTTAACGTAATAAACAGAAGTACAGAAAGATTAAAATGTGATCCCCTGTATTTATTTCACACAAGTCCCAGGGTGGCGTTTAGTATTAAACAGCTCCAAGTTAATGGCCACTGGGGTTAGAAGAAAATGGCCACCGTCAAGTAGAGCGCCTTTGGGATGCCTGTTTGGGAGGCACCCAGGTGGACACAGTCAGAATTAGTCCAGTGGTCATGATTATTATTTTTCTTATTTTTATTTTTTGAAGATAAAGCTATTCTTTAAAAAAAAAAATAAATAAAAATAAAAAATAAATAAAAATAGATTATTCCAATTTGAAGACTGTCCCTCAAATAGTACACCCTTTTCCAGCAACCCAGCAAATGATATTGCCCCTTTGGAATGCATTCGACGACAATCAAGAGGATATTATAGGTGGTAAGCAGCTATACTTTTGTATAGCTCCAAGGATGTTGTGTCTCTATAAGTAGCACGCCAGTATAATGTAGACAACTGCGTTACAGCATGTTCATGTTTGAGGGCAGATCGTCTGAAAGTGGTAATGTATCTTCCACAGAACCCCCTGTCATAAGACAATAGATGACGGAATGGGACATTTAGTTGCGGCTGTTTTGCCGTGACCAAATGGCCGCCGGCGCTTCGCCGGGTCTTATCCCGGAGCCGATCCGCTGCTGGAATCATCATTGCCAGCTACCAATGTACGTTTTATTACGGTTTAGGACAGGGGGTTAATTTAAGAAGTTTTAAAGGGTAGGGGGTTTTAGGGTAAGGGCTTGGGGTTGGGAGTTTTAGGGTAAGGGCTTGGGGTAGGGGGCTTTAGGGTAAGGGCTTGGGGTAGGGGGCTTTAGGTTAAGGGCTTGGGGTAGGGGGCTTTAGGGCAAGAGCTTGGGGTAGGGGTTTTTAGGGTAAGGGCTTGGGGTCGGGCGCTTTAGGGTAAAGGCTTGGGGTTTTAGGGTAAGGGCTTGGGGTAGGGGGTTTTAGGGTAAGGGCTTGGGGTAGGGGGCTTTAGGGTAAGGGCTTAAGGTAGGGGTTTTTAGGCAAGGCACTTACCTTAGCAGCGAAGTGGCCGATGGCAGCTTCCGGCAGCGGGGTGAGTCATGGCAAAGCGCCAGTCGGCTATTTGGTCGCGGCGAAACAGCTACGACCAAATGTCCTAGACCAAAGAGATGAACCATTCCACCCAAGAAGTTCTCCTCTGGCGCGAGTGCAACAAGATTCCAAATTCTCATCTACACCGTAGAACAAAACTCACTGGTTATCCGTTTCAACGATAAAAAAAAAAAATTAACCGTTACTACCCATACATAAGTATATGTATGTTTGCAAGAACGAACGCACTTCAAAAAAACAATTTAATTCCTGCGTCTGAAACAGTTCCCTGGGGGGGAAAAACATGAAGACATCTCCTCCGGTTTGTCCGTAGTCATGTAGTCGCTGGTTACATTCTGCCAGTAAATCAAATCCTTCAGGAGATCAATTAGCTACATAGAGAATTAAAGTGATCATGATCACTGTCATCGCCACATATTTCACGGTGTTCAAATGCAACCCAAGGCTAGTCAAATGTATATAATCATTAAAATAACATAAGTACATGTTATATACATCTAAATGTTAGATGTAGGAATATATCTATACATATATATCTTTGTAATATACTTTTATATATGTTAATCATAACATGCAGCGTTCCATGTAGCGTGTATTATTTCATATTTATGTTCTGATTTTTATTTTTTATCAGCAGTGCTTGCATTTCAGACTCTTGTGATCTATTATATTAATTATACATATCTTATGGGTTACCATTATAATTGACTTTTGCCCAAGCTACACAAACACAAACACAAACAAGCTAGAAATACACACAGACACAAACTTGAAGATATATTTTTGTCTTGAAAACTCATGTAGAACATCTTAAAAACAAACAAACTGAGTTTTCTTCCCCTCAAATTATTCACATAGATTTTAAAATAGAATTTAAAAAACCCAGTAAGCTTGTAGCTATATATTGCAAATGCATGAAGTATCTCTAACGTTAAGTAAAATGTATAGTGAAACCAACTCACAAATAAAGCTGAGCAATTACAGTGAAGCAATCTGCAATTACTGTATTGGTCTATAAAGGAGCAGCTCAGTGAGTAAAGACACTGGCACCGAGTTTGCAGCAGGGGAACCTGGTTCAATTTCTGGTGTCGGCTCCTTGTGACCTTGGGCAAGTCACTTTATCTCCATGTGCCTCAGGCACCAAAAACATAGATTGTAAGCTCCACGGGGCAGGGACCTGCGCCTGCAAAATGTCTCTGTAAAGTGCTACATAAAACTAGCAGCACTATACAAGAACATATTATTATTATCATCATTATTATTATCACCTTTATAGCATTTTGTTAAAAAAAGCAAGAAAAACACGTGAGTTTTAAGAGTGGCCAAAGCCTAACTTTGTACTGTATGTAAAAGGGAAAAAAGCCAATACATGTCATTTGTTCTCTAACTGAAAACCCCCAAATAAAGGTATTTGCTTGGGATAGAAAAAAAACAACCTGGTTTCATGTTATTGAGCTCATCGCCATAGTGTGCACCGGCTATATCAGCTACGCTTCCGAAGGGGAACATGATCTGGGACAGAATGTAATCAGTTTAGTGGAAGTCATCAGCTACAGATTAGTCAGGAGCACTCATCCATCTTCATTATTTTGTGTCATGATAATCTTCACGGCTGTCCGTCCCCTAAGCTCTTCATTGGAATTTTGAATTATTATTGAATGGAGAGGAAGATGCAACGTTTTAACCCTTTCAGTGCACAGGATGCCTGGAGCACACGGCTGAGGCATTTATTGCAGGGTCCCTTGGCAAAGCGCTTGCTCTTTCATAGCGTACGTCTGCCATTATCATAGATATTGATGCGAAATTAAAATGATGGAAGGGTAAAAGCGTATAATGTTGGCTAAATAGTATAGAGCAGGGCTGGCCTACTCCAGTCCTCATGGGCCCCCCAGTCAGGTTTTCAGGAAATCCCTGCTGCAGCACAGGTTTCTCAATCAGTTGTCCAGGCAACACCTGTGCTGAAGCAGGGATATCCTGAAAACCTAACCTGTTGGTGTCCCTTGAGGACTGGTGTTGGCCACCTCTCGCATATAGTACTTTTTTTTTTCAAGCTAATCGTAATCATAATTATTTTCTAGAAGTTATTTCTATTTCAGTAGCAGCGCCATAAACTTATGCAAAATGATAGCGCTAATGAGCACAGAGAGAGGCCTCCGCTCAGCTAATATACAGCAATAACAACATACTAGAGGGTGCTACAGGGAATGTGCACTATGGATGTTTACAACAGGGAAAGAATCCCTAGTATAACCACTCAACCTCTACTAATAAATAATAATGCCAAAAACTTTTATTAAACTATGTGTGTACACGGAGAGAAAATCTTAAAGAAATATGCTAATTTAAAAACCTAGAGAATGCCAAGTACCGGGTACTGGGTACCTAATAATTAGTAGGTCCTTTCAGTCTACTGGATATAGATCCAATGTGGTCTTTCTCCCTCCTAATAGAGGTAAATGAGAATTTTAATCCTAATAGAGGTATATTAGTATTTTATCTGGTAGTGTTAGGACTTGTGAACGGGTGTCTGCCTTGATGTGGCTCGCAAGCTTACAACTCTTTGGCCAATGGGTTAAACTAAATGACCCTTTTTCAAGAGAATATATAAGTATTTTAGTGTGCATTTTTGTCATGTTGGAGGTAGCATTGGGCTTCTCTGTCTGTTGTTCCTATTAAAGGTCCCTGAATGAGAGGCATATCTCTAAATCATAAAATTGTATCTATATTGTTAATGGTGATACAGACGTATATACATGAGAGCTGTGCTCTATAAGATGATTGATATCCTACACCCAGCGTGTAGATGAATACTAGGTAGTTACACTGGCAAATAGGCGCCAGTATAAAGGTGCAATGATTGAAAAAAAAAAAAGAAAGAAAACGGACCAAGCTGTTGAAAGAACTACGTGATCCAAGTGCTATACACTATATATACAATGTACCCCTGATCGGGGTGTGTGAAACTGGTGCAATATATTATGGCTACCTATATTCTGCCTGCAGAGAAGGCAAGGGATATCTCCAATGAAAACAATGCTAAATAGTTGTCATTTTACACACAGTGATTGTAAATCATTGCCATATGTAATCTCTAGAGTTACAACATACCCTCCCGCTTCTATCGCCTTATCAGTGCTACTGAAGCCGGATAAAGATCTTATGCTGCTGAAGATGTATTTCGATCCAGTTTCGTGGTATTTTAACAATCTAATAGGCAATACCTGAACTCAAAATAGTGGTTGCCGCAGAGGGCCCACATCACAGTTTAGCTATTAAGCCGCGTTTATCACTCAAAGATGCCGGTACTTTCCGAAACCTAAAATTTTGAGTGATACATGAAGCTGAATAGCTAGCTAAACTTAGATTAAACCATTGTGGCTAAATAAACAGGTAGGGGAAAAAATGGAAAGGAAAAGGCAGGCATTTACGTCAGATGGGTCGGAGGCATCATAGCAGAATCAATTGCAAAAATATGCCACAACCTGAATATTAACAAACTGGTTAACAGGGGAAGAAGTGGAAAGGCGGCTTAATAAAATCCAAGTAAATAAGGCACCTGGCCCAGATGGCATGCACCCAAGAGTTGTTAAGGAGTTCAGTTCAGTAATAGCAAAACCATTACATTTAATATTCAAGAACTCAATTTCCACAGGCTCAGTACCACAAGATTTGCGTAAAGCAGACGTGGTGTCTATATTTGAAAAGGGACCTAGCTCACGACCGTGGAATTGAAGGCCTGAAAGACTGACATCAATAGTGCAGAAGCTACTTGAAGGTTTAGTACGAGATAAAAGAACACCTAATGTATAACAACATTACTAATAGTCAGCATGGATTTATGACAAACTAAGGTTGTGGCAAACTAACCTTATTAGTTTATTTGAGGCGGTAAGCAGGAATTTAGACCAGAGTAATGCAGTTGATGTGGTCTTATTATTTTTTGCAAAGACTTTTGCTACAGTGCCAATATAAGATAACAAGCTTGGCACTTTAAAAAGTAGATTTAATCCCACAAATATAGATAAGGCATGGGCCGGTGGAAGGGTATTCAGCACCCTAGGCGAACCTCCAGCCCCCCCTCTGAACTTTCAGATCGTTTTAAATGATATAGCCCCATTCTCGCTCTCCCCCCTCCATCCCACGCCTCTTCCCCTCACCCCCTTCCTCTTTCTTGCTCACCCCCCACCTCTCACCTACCTGGCTTCGGTGGAGTAGGGCAACAGATGAGGACGGCAGGCGGCAGAAGAATACAGTGGAGGAGGATGGCAGGAGGCAGAAGAAGAGGGTGGAGAACCGCCGGAGCGGAGCAGGATGGCACAGGACGACGACCGGTGAGGAGCTGAGCTGTAGCAGTGGCAGACACCGAAAGTCAGTGAAGACTTCTGGATCGGACGCTGGGGCATGCTCCTCCCCGGCTGTCCTCCTGTGCCCCCCTGCTTCGCTCACATGGTCCGCAGTCCTCTTCTCCCGCCTGACGTCCTCATCCTCTCCCGTCGTCCTCTTCTGCCACTTGCCATCCTTCCCCGCTGCCCCCGCCTCACCTTAAAAACTGTGCCACCCTATGCAACCGCCTAAGTCGTCTAGTGGTAGCCCCAGCCCTGGATAAGGGATATTACCAACTTTTCGGTCCCACAGTTGAACCTTCATAAGGGCTACATGCATCATGCCCTCAAATCAACCTAATCAAATAAGAAGGCATTTGGTGTGGCGTTCACATATGCCAAGAGGCCTATACCTAAATGCATATGCTTCTTATAACTTTCACTGTTGTATAAATTACAGGCATTAAGTCCATACCACTGCGGTCACTGTAATAGGTGGCAGGGTTGTATGACTTGAAGGCTGTGAGTATTAGGCACAAAGTAGATGTATGTTTATATTCTTCTTGTTAAGGTTCACATTTTGGTTTTTTTAAACCAGCTGCAGAGCTATATTTGCTGCTTGTACTTGTACCAGGTCATTCTAACCTTGGCTCCCAAAGCTGCCGGATAGGATTGACCACAGACTAATATACAGATGGCGTGGCTACAGAATTTACATTATGGATAATTGATGAAAGGGGTACAATGAATGCTTGCATAGGCCATACCTCCTCCCCATTTGGTACGTTGGAAACTTCTGACTGAGCCACTTGCCAACACAGAGCACACAAGTCATCTAAAGACAAACCATCATGGGGCTTTGCAGCCCTGAATGAGTTCATACCACACATTAATGCTTGGCTATTCAAGTATTCCAATTGGTAATAGCTACTCTTTTTTATTGATGATACAATAAGGATGCAATTTAGAAGCTGCATCATATTCTCTGTAGCTATCCTGCTGCAACAGTTGAAATAATGCCCAGCTATTAAAAAAGTCTAAAAGGACCAATTAACTGTGCATGAAAAAGTTTGTTAAACTGCATTCAAAAGTGGGCAGAGCGCCATCAGCTGTGAAAAAACAGGACTAAATATGAAAAAGTTAACACCCCCTGGCAAACTCTTTGTTGAAGCCACTGTCATTCAGCTGCTGTATACAATAGGAAATATACTGTATCTCACTCGCCACAATAGTCATGAGTAGTCTATGATGATCCTGGCCTCACTTTGGCATAAATCAATGCCCCTTTCTGAGGCAAGTCTATCAAACAGAGTAAATAACCAATCACTACTTATCAAGCAGTCCATGGCTACTTGGCCTGCTCTTCCTAATATGCTTGCTTTATTCATCTCACATTCTTCTCTGGATTTTATTTTTGTTTCATATGAAATGTGTCACTGAGTGGCTGCAGGCTGGAGATTCAACCAATAAAGCATTTGCCGTTTGCAAATCCCCCTTTCCGGTCTGTCATTAGCACTCAATCTGGAATCCTACCTTGAGGGCACACAAATATTTTGACTATCCAAACCTGCTCTCGTCGTTTACGAGAAAGCATTTGCAGAGGAGGGAGCTGGGGAGCACAAACATAGCAGGTCGGGGAGAATTGAGCTTCTTTTTCCAGTATAGAGCACGTTTTGTTTATAATAGTGCCAATGTGCTACTTGTTCTGGACATTTGTCTTCGCCCTGATGTTAAACCCTGCGTTTGAATCACCTTTGTATGCTTTTAATCGTTTCAGGATTCACTATTACAATGCTGTAAATGGTTTATTTTATGGTAAAATTCTGCAACCATTTACTACAATGACTATATTGAGGCTGTAAAGAAATGTTCATATACTATATGGAATATAATTGGACAGGGACCTTTCATACCGCTTAGAGTCCCAAGCATTACATTGTAAAAGGTTACAGGACCTCTCCTGTCAACACACAAAGGAAGCTGAATAAAACCCCTCGCTGAATTTTGACATGAAATGTAAATAGTACTTCATTGGTTTCTCGCGGTTTTGTTTGCTCAATGGTTTATAAAAGGCTTCAGCAGTTCCCCTGTTTTCAGCATGACTTCCCGTAACTGCCTGTTTCGTCTCAAATGATTTCTATTTAGTGTTTACAGGCAACCTCTCCTGCTGCTCCAGTTTATCCATCGGGGCGTGCAACCCGGCAGCTGGTTGGAAAACTTTCCTTGAATCACCATGGTGGACAACAAAACACTTACATTAAGAATAATAAATGTATGGATAACAGTGAATTACAAGAATGAATGAATGACATCCAGGGGAGCTGTTGACAAACTGCGGGAGCGATCTGGAGTATCTTGCATAGGCCCCTAGAGGATACATTATGCCATTTGTATTTTAGTTGTGGACCATTTCTTTTGCAGTACATTTTAAATGAAAAGTTATTATTATTATTTTTATTTCCTCTGTAAGCTTCCGGCTGAGTTTCTGCTCTACTTATCGGCTTTGTGCTCTCTTACCTTTTCTTTGTGACCTATTTCTATTCAATGACGACAAAGCTTGCAAAAATCAGACAGCAAACAATACACTCGGGGGGGGGGGGGGGGGGGGTTAAGAAAAGGGAAATGTGTTTCGGCACCGACAAAATGACTTTAATGCTCTAAAAATCTAGCTGAATATTATTACCGAACGTTAGCATATTTACACTACGTTCTTTAACAATGGAAGATTTTCAGTTGGAATTGTAAAAAAATAAATAATAATAAAAAAACATTTTTAGACAATGGCCTATTACTAATTTATATGAAGTATGATTACATTATGCAACAGCGAGGAGGAAATAGCAGTAACATGCTCAGATATAAATTCTACTCCTTGTTAAATTGGAGTAAATAATTTCCCAAATATTATGTCTAATTTGTACACAAAATAGATTGGTTTCTTTTGCGAGTACACAACTATTTGTCTTGCCCTTTTTTTTTTTGTATAATGTCCTGGCTGCATTTCTACTCCCACCTTTATTTTTGCCAAATAGGAGAGAGGTGGGAGATGTATCAAACGTAAGGAAAATGTACAGAAAGGTTTTCTGACGTCGGAAAGCTTACAGACCAGGGCTGGCGACATTTTTTGCTGCACCAAATCAAGTAAACTGTTGAACTCTTAGGCTGCGTCCCTGCTAGCGCTGAGCGGGCGGCGGTTGCTTACATATATGTAAGTCCCCGTTCGTGCGCGCGCACACAAGCTCGGCGCTTAGGTAAACTAAAAAATTATACTTTCCAGCGCACTCAACTACCTGCAATGCCCCCCCCCCCCGCACGCGCGTAAAAGCAGGACACCCGGCGCTCATGCTTGGAGCTCTCTCCAAGCATGAGCGCGCTAAGCGCGAGCGGGGACTCAGCCTTATAAATTACAGGATTTATACCTAGTAGATTACTAAATTGAAGTTACATTTCCAACATCTTCAAACAGGAAATATCCCCGAAATAAAAGGTTTTACTTACCACTGCCTTGAATCGAGATTCTTCAGTTCCCTCAATAATTTGGGATTTTTCTTCAGTAGATGAAAACTTTTCCTACAGAAACAATTGTTTTCAATTTGAAAAATTGTACAAATCTGACCTGCCAACATTGGGGAGGCCAGCAAAATATTGCATTGCCGAATCTCCCATTTTGCTATATCCAGACAGAGGTAAACCCTTCAACAAAAACAACTTTAAAACAATATATTACAATACAAAATGTCAAGATATTGTGTTTGTTAAAAAGGCCTATCCGCGGTTTACACTGCCAGGAGCAGTACATTTACCTTTACAATACAGGCAGTCCTCGTTTTACAACGCTTCGTTTTACAACGAATGGCTTATCCAACGCTATGCAATGCATACCTAGGTTCATTTTTACAACGCCAAAACGGCTTATCCAACGCTCTTACGACGCTTTGCAAAGTTGTTTATGTGTATATAATATATTATATTTTTATAATATATTATATTTTTATAATATATTTTTATATTTTATATATATACAGTATATATATAATATAGTATATACACTATATAATTTATGTGTGCGCTGCATATCTTATTGCCTGCGTAAAATATTTTGTGTATTTTAGCATTAAAAATGCCTTCAGGAACGGAACCTTTCATTTAAACAGTGTTCCTGTGGGAAAACGTGTTTCGCTTTACAACGTTTCGCTATCCAACGCCATTTTGAGTAACGCATTGTGTCGGATAACCGAGGACTGCCTGTAAACAAATTAAAAGTATTTAAAAAAAGTGTTGAGAATATAATATATTTTCAACGAACAAGACAAGCCCCTTCTTCAGAATATTCTATCTAAGGGGCGCGCAAACTTTCTGTGCTGCGCCCCCCCCCCCCTGCCTGCCAGCCCCTATGCTCACACCCCCCTTACCTAATATCCAGCGTCAATGATGCGCAGGGTCATTTGATGCCGCGTTGCCGAAGATAAGGTAGAAGTCTGTGACCCCTCAGAATAATCTTGTGCCCCCCCCAGAGGGGCGCGCCCCCCACTTTGCACACCCCTGCTCTATCTAATCTGCTATCGCAACACTTCGCAAATACGGCATCTTTCATTCTAAGCGAAAGTAATCCTAACGACAAGTGATACTGAAATGGGACTTGTAACAACGTACCTTCTGTCCCAGGAATTCATCCCCAAGTCATTCAGCAAAAGCCTACAGAAATAAAACGGTGCTTGTGGCTCCGATGTGCCAGGTTCTTCCTGGCATGCAACTTTCACGCTAGGGTCACTATTGCATCCTTGTATGTGCTCTGCCTCGCGGGCACTTTGTTTCGCAATTGCCTCAATGATCCCCTTCTCCTGCTCCCGACTCATACCGAAGGGAGGCAAGGCAGGTTCATTCAGCTTTAGCTCAGTGTGAAGTAGGCACTCTGGACTTATGTTACCAAGCTTCTCCAGCAGCGTATCAAGAGCATCCCCTCCTGTTTCTCTATCAACTACACCTGTTTGGGACAGACAAGGTGGTTCAAGGCCACCGTGATCAGGTCGGACTTTCCTTTCCTTGTTGGCTACTGGTGGGTCCTCTAAAGGTCCATACATTATTCCGCCGTCCCAAGAATACTTCCCTGAGATATCTCTTACAATGATTCGCACATCACAGGGTGCTCCGGACGAGTCCCTACCCATGTTTTTATCTGCAGGAATTTGCAGGTAAGAAATCAGAGTACTATCGTTGAACACAAACAGCTGCATGTTAGGGCTTTTGAAAACGTCGTTTGAAAGCTCGGACGCCTCCACGTAAGGGTTATCTTGGTTCTCGCTAATTAAGCTGTGTAAAATGGCCGGGCCTCCGCTCAGTGGGTAGTGACCCAAGTGATTGATGAGCTGTGTCATGACCATACGAGCAGTTAAAGGTATGAGCTCCAAGCTTCTTCTTTTCTTCTCTGTAGATGAGAAAAAGAAGCAGAAAGAGACAGCAGAATGAATATACAGGCATACCCCGCATTAACGTACGCAATGGGTCCAGAGCATGTATGTTAAGCGAAAATGTACTTAAAGTGAAGCACTACCATTTCCCCACTTATCGATGCTTGTACTGTACTGCAATCGTCATATACGTGCATTACTGATGTAAATAACATATTTGTAATAGGCTCTATAGTCTCCCCGCTTGCGCACAGCTTCGGGATGTGCTGACAGGCGCATGCACGAGCTGCCGTTTGCCTATTGGGCGATATGTCCTTACTCGCGAGTGTCCTTAAAGTGAGTGTCCTTAAACCGGGGTATGCCCGTATCGCAGTGTGTTAGTGTAATCATGTTCTTCTTCATTGTTTTTATTCACTGGAAAGTGGAATTATATGACTATGGCACAGATACGAAATGAAGCAGAAACAAATAGGGACGTCCTACTTCTATCATTTACAATTCAGCAATAGTATGTGATGTATTGAAATGCCGTGATGCTAGCAAAACTTTGATCGGTGCAAAGTCGTCTAAATATGCCGGAAAATTAAACCTAATTTATCAAAAATATATATATTTCGAGGCTGGAGATGGATTAAATGAGTTTTGAACAGTGTTTTAATGTCATCTATGATGTGTGTGTGTGTGTGTGTGTGTGTGTGTGTGTGTGTGTGTGTGTGTGTGTGTGTGTGTGTGTGTGTGTGTGTGTGTCAAATTTGTAAATCAAGAAATTATCCAAAGGGTCTTTTAGGTTTATCAGTGCTCCTGAGGTAAAACTAACACTGTATATCCAGGGGGGCAGCTCCAGTCCTCATGGGCCAGCAACAGGTCATGGTTTTCAGGATATTCCTGCTTCAGCACAGGTGGTGCAGTCAATGACTGAACCACCTGTGCTGAAGCAGGAATATCCTAAAAACCTAACCTGTTAATGGCCCTTGAAGACTGCAGTTGGCCACCCCTAATGTATATAGATAAACCTGTGATGGGACCGACCTTCAGCAACCGTAAGAAGATTCCCCAAATCAGCGGTGGGACAAAACTGCGGGGGTTCGGAGTTCTTCACATTCCCTAGTGGCAGAAATGGGTCATAGTCCATAGATGAGAGATCTGCCAGACTTAGTATATACTGACTTTGCTGAGTGTATGTATTTGATCCACACACACAGCAGTGCAAAACCTTGAAAAGAATTAGAAGAAAGAAATCATATGAAACGATGAAAAACAAAATTTTATATTAAGAATAACAATAATTCAAAAGGTACAATCTTTGGCTATCCTGCTCTCTAATATCTACACATAGGTCACCCAGCTTCATGTAACAGGCACACGAAGAAACAACTTCAATAATGTTCATCTGCCTTGAAAATAGAAGTATTTCATGACTTATGAGTCAATAGGCAACTCCAAAATTATAATAAGTCCTAGCACACGGTCGCTTTCTTTGAACAGAAGAATGCATGTCTTACAGAACATTAGTCATCGTAACATCTGCCTCTTATTCTAATATCAACAAGAAACACACTTATAACAATATATTTTTTTATCCAGCTGCTAGTTCTGTGATATAGATCAGCAAAATTATGACGCACAATTGAAGTTTTTCTGCCAAAAAAAAAAAAAGTAGCCTCTTTCTTGCTCGGGTCTTGCAATGCCTCACTGAAACACATAACCCGCTACTGAAAAACACAACATGCTTTGAAGTCGTCTTCCCCATACTGGAGAAGATTTTAGTCCCATTCATTTAAGTAGAGCCAAGGTCTTTGAAAGGCAACTTCTCAGCATACTTAATAGCGGTTAGAAAGTTTTGATTTTGCATCCAACTTATCAATGGACCTAACCCACAGCCCGACCATAATGCTCCCTTCCTTTACCTTACCACAAAGATATCATATGAATTGCTCTATGCCATCACATGAAATGTTCCGTATGTAACTCCACCAGTTTTACTAACTAATGTACAGAGCCCTGGATAAGGACGCTATATAAATGTTGTTAGAAATAAATAACTCTTACCCGGTATATGTAGTCAAGAAGTGAAGCTTTCGGTGAATGAGGCTCTTCCAGAACGGAGGTAGATATTGGCTCTAGCAAGGTCTGCACAGGAAGGGCCATGCACCAGTCCAACAAGCAAAGTAACAGTGACACAATAAACTGCAAGAGACAAAATTAGCAAATGTGTCGGTATCTTTACTAATCTTGGCTTATGATAGCCTGCAACCAGGTCTCGTTCTACTGTTTTTAAAAGGCTTTGATAAGTCTTACAGAGTCCTTGTTGGATGAGTGCTCTAGTGGTATTGAAATAGCCTAAAGTACTGTTAGATTACCCAATTGAAGACACAGTGCAAGCTCTAAAATGTGGCTATATATGATTCACTGTATCTATGAAGTCTATAGGCAGCAAAGAAATGAATAATGTAATTTTTCCTAAGGCGAAGTCCCCGCTGGCGCTGAGCGCGCTCATGCTTAGAGAGCGTTCCAAGCATGAGCGCCGGGTGTCCGGCTTGTACGCGCGTGGGGGAGGAGGGGCATTGCGGGTAGTTCAGCGTGCGGGCAAGTATAGATTTTTTGTTTTGCTAAACGTCGATCGCGGCTGAGTGTGTGTGTGTGTGCACGCGCTCAAGCGCCGCGTGCGTTAGCGGGGACTTACATATATCTACATATTTAAGTCTCCTCCGCAAGCGCCACCCGCTCAGCCCGATCAGCGCTTGCGGGGACTTAGCCTAAGTTTAGAAGCATTTTGCCCAGTGGAGTGATCCAGTAACACAACGCACACATTTCCTAGTTTAGGCGTCACAAGCATTTTCTCTTATTTTGTTTCGGTTAGAGATTATCTTTTTTTTTTTTAACTCTCCTAGATGCATTTATTTGTTTATTTCTTCCAGGAAGATTTCCACGTGTCTGATGATAAAAACAATCAAGAAATCATTTATTTAATGTTGAGACACAGATGATTGATTCATATTGAATGCTAGTTATATTCTACGTGTTCTCATATTAGGGATAATGATTTTATTAGGTCATTCAATTATCACTATAATCACCCTACAAATGTGAGAAACAGAAAGTGAATCCCTGCGCTTCTACCTTAGGGATAGCAATAAACTGGGAATATATATATATATATATATATATATATATATATATATATATATATATATATATATCAGAAAATAGCCGTGTTAGTCCAGTTGCGATAGTGCAGGATAAATGAGTTCTTCAGTATTCGATGATACCTTTTTTATTGGACTAACAATTTATGTCATAGGACAAGCTTTCGAGAGTTATCCTCTCTTCTTCAGGTCAAGCAATACTGATATACAAAGGAATCTATGGCTAAAACAGTGTGGAGAGAGGAAAAAAAAAAAAAAACAACAGATATTTACTGTACAGATAACTCTCAAAAGCTTGTCCTATGACATAAATTGTTAGTCCAATAAAAAAGGTATCACCGAATACTGAAGAACTCATTTATTCTGCACTATATATATATATATACACAGCTAAACCCCGTTATAACGCGGGTCTCGGGGTCCACCCCGAGACCACCGCGTTACTAACGGGGTCGCGAAAAAAAAAATGGCCGCCGCTTTAATGCAGATTCATCCCGCGGGACAGGAGATGGGAGCGGGGATGTCCCTCCGGTCCCCGCTTCCCCCTGTCACCGCGTGACAGGCCACGGGACAGGAGATGGGAGCGGGCATGTCCCTCCGCTCCCCCCTGTCACCGCGGGACAGCCCGCGGGGCAGGAGATGGGAGCGGGCATGTCCCTCCGCTCCCCGCTTCCCCCTGTCACCGCAGGACAGCCCGCGGGGAAGGAGATGGGAGCGGGGATGTCCCTCCGGTCCCCGCTTACCTCTGATCCCTCCACGTGCCCGGTGCTCCCGCTGCCTGCATGGAGGTGGTAGCGGGGGGTTTCTTTTCTCCACCGCTGTCCCTGGCGCTCCCGCTGCCTGCGCGGGAGGAGGGGGGGGGAGCGGGTGGTGGTGCTGGTCGCGGCCTTTCCTCTGCTCCGACCCCACCCCCCGTCTGTGTAGAGTTAGAGAGTGTGTGTGTGTTTATGTATATATGGGAGAGAAAGTGTGTGTGTATATGGGTGTGTGTATGTGGGTGTGAGTGTGTGTAAGTGTCTGTGAGTGTGTGTAAGTGTGTGTAAGTGTGTGTATGTGTGTGTAAGTGCCTGTGAGTGTGTGTGAGTGTGTGTGAGTGTGTGTAAGTGTGTGCAGTGTGTGTGCAGTGTGCAGTGTGTGTGCAGTGTGTCAGTGTGTGCAGTGTGAGCAATGAGCAGTGTGTGTGCAGTGTGCAGTGTGCAGTGTGCAGTGTGCAGTGTGCAGTGTGCAGTGTGCAGTGTGTGTGCAGTGTGTGTGCAGTGTGTGTGCAGTGTGTGTGCAGTGTGTCAGTGTGTCAGTGTGTGCAGTGTGAGCAATGAGGAGTGTGTGTGTAAGTGTGTGTAAGTGTCTGAATGTGTGAGAGTGTGTGTGAGTGTCTGTGAGTGTGCAGTGTGCAGTGTGTGTGCAGTGTGCAGTGTGTGTGCAATGTGTCAGTGTGTGCAGTGTGAGCAATGAGCAGTGTGTGTGCAGTGTGTGCAGTGTGTGTAGTGTGTGTAGTGTGTGCAGTGTGAGCAATGAGCAGTGTGTGCGTGCAGTGTGTGCGTGCAGTGTGTGCGTGCAGTGTGTGCGTGCAGTGTGTGTGTGCAGTGTGTGTGCAGTGTGTGTGCAGTGTGTGTGCAGTGTGAGCAACGAGCAGTGTGTGTGCAGTGTGCAGTGTGTGTGCAGTGTGCAGTGTGTGTGCAGTGTGTCAGTGTGTGCAGTGTGAGCAATGAGCAGTGTGTGTGCAGTGTGCAGTGTGCGTGCAGTGTGTCAGTGCGTGCAGTGTGTGTGCAGTGTGTGTGCAGTGTGTGTGCAGTGTGAGCAATGAGCAGTGTGTGTGCAGTGTGCAGTGTGTCAGTGTGTGCAGTGTGTGCAGTGTGAGCATTGAGCAGTGTGTGTGCAGTGTGCAGTGTGTGTGCAGTGTGCAGTGTGTGTGCAGTGTGCAGTGTGTGTGCAGTGTGCAGTGTGTGTGCAGTGTGTGTGCAGTGTGTGCAGTGTGTGCAGTGTGAGCAATGAGCAGTGTGTGTGCAGTGTGCAGTGTGTCAGTGTGTGCAGTGTGAGCAATGAGCAGTGTGTGTGCAGTGTGCAGTGTGGCAGTGTGTGTGCAGTGTGGCAGTGTGTGTGCAGTGTGTGTGTGCAGTGTGTGTGTGCAGTGTGTGCAGTGTGTGCAGTGTGTGCAGTGTGTGCAGTCCACAGACGCTATTCTTCTGTACAGAACCGGATGGTGGTGATATATATTCACAAACTGCCTTTTATTCATTTTAATCTTGTGAGTGTGATTCCTATCCCCCCCCCCACCCCCCTTCCCTTCTTTTTACAATAAACATACAGTGTTATGCTATGGGGCGTGCGCTCTCTCTCTTTTTCTGTTTTTATATATATATAAAATATATTATATATATAATATATATAATATATATAATATGGTGTAAAAATCTATAAGATAAAGGAGACTTTTGGTTTACATCCTTTGATCAAATAATGCCAAGCCTGCTAACCACATCAATGTAAGTCTCTATAGCAGGTCACTACGCTAAATGCATACTAATGTTATGTGAAATAAACCCAGAAGGGGTTAATATATCCAAGCCTATGCTTATACAACATAGTGCAGTTAAAAACTGGTATATACCAGTGGAGATACTCACATGTCTGCAAGTAAAGTGAATAGTGAAATACAGGGACCTTGCTGGGAGATTATATACCTAGAAGAAGAAGGAGGGGCTGGCCTTCCACAAGCTGCCCAATAAGCAGCTGCAGGTGATCACAATACATGCCTACATTTGTACTTGTTTGTAGGTTTAAGTTCACATATATTTCTCTCAGAACCTGCCCCAGAGGTTAGGGCAGTGTTTTTCAATCAGGGTTTCTAGGAACCTTAGGGTTCCCCAAGCATCCCCTAAAGGGTTCCCTGTAATTTTCAGGTCATTTTAAAATTGTACCAAATACAGAAGAATTGACCATGCATCTGATCTCTGACTCCCTGTTAGAGGCTTGGGGTTCCTGAGAATTTCACATACGGTTCCTTAGCCAAAATAAGGTTGGAAACCACTGGCTTAGGGCCTACATATGAAGTGTTGCAAATGGTAATAATGGCGTAAATGAACGCAGGGAAATCTCAAATTTGGTTCCTTTTGTTCCAATGTCAGAGCAATCAACAAGATGTTTCAGATTATGGATATTGGCGCACATAAAACTGGGAGAAGAAGATATAGGACATCCTGTGTTAAGTCGTTCATATAGTTTTCAACACAACCAAACAATGAATCTAGTCGCCTTTGGTATTGAGAATAGCAGCACTTAGTGAGCTTACCTTGGCACAGAGGAAAAGAAAAGGTATATGATTATAACAAAGTTCTTTCTAACAGCACTGTGCCTCGTCTTTCTTCCAGTAGCTCTCTATTTTACTACAAATGTGGAAACCCAAGTATGTTACACCTTAAAGAATGAACAGCAAATGTAAGTGCGTCTTCAAACGGGAACACAAAAGTGGATTTTTCCTAAACATAGGCTTTTGCCCTTAATGCTGTCATCAGCAAAATGGCAAGCAAGAGAAATGCCTTAAGATATGGACAAAACTTGTGTTGAAACACAAAAGGGCATTCCAACAGAAATAGCACCATTTTTCTTGGTTTAATAACTTGTAAACATAGCTTGACAGCTGCACACACGCGTCACCACTATAATCGCGGCCTAAGAGTGACAGGGATCAGTGGAGGGTCGCATCATTGTACTTTCCCATTATCCATCATTACTCCAGTATTTATTTCCAATATTTTTAACTATTACCACTTCACACATACATTAGAAACCTCATGTACTCCTGGGTAATTTTCCCCTTTATATAATTATAACCCCCACTCCCACCTCTATACAATTACAGACCCCTTCCTCTCTTCCCATATAACACCCCTCCCCTCTCACCCCCCTCATTACCTCCTGCTGCCATATTATACCCTCTCACCCCTGAATACTCGCTCCCCAGTGTGATGGCTCCAAAGTCGTGAATCCTTGTACACAGGGTCATTTATGGCCCGCCGGGCAGCAGCCGCACCCCCTCCCACCTTGGACCTGATTTCTGGAGGTGTTGGCCTGGTTACTGTCGTTGCCGCTCATGCTTCTTCCCAGCACTAGCCACACGCAATCAGCACACCCACGCAAAAGGCTGCGCAGATCCCTGGGAAAGAGTCTGTGCTGAGCTGTGCCGTCACCTCTGACAATTATAGGCTGCACTTCACCTCTGGCAGTGCCCAGAACAGGGGTGGGCAAAGTACGGCCCGCAAGCCAGACCGGTTGCCTGCCTGCAGCCAACCATAGATAGTGACCAGCACCCTTGGCAATACCTGTGTTGCAGGTCTTCAGTTGAGGAGGCTGCAGTGTGGCGGGAGCCCACCCGAGTGGTCCCTACACGCATGTTAGGGCCAACTTCCATAATCACCGCCTGGGTGAGATTCCACTATTGCCACACGTAGGGTGGGGCGGAGCGAGAAAACAGAGGAGAACGAGCGAGAAAAAAAGAGACGGAGGAGAGCGAGAGAGCCATCAAACAGCAGACTGGCAGAAATTGTACAGCAGCTGTATAGAGCTGTAGGGCAGCTAGCGCCTATGATCTAAGATAATCAGACAAATAGGAAAATACCTGCACATAATATGCACTACAGATAAACTGTTATCAGAAGTGTATCTCTTTCACCCAAGTTACACAACCTATACGATATATGAATCATTGTATTTCACAGCTGCTCTAGTATTGCAATAACTTCTCTTAATGCCGTCCTTAATTATTAGTAACTGGAACATACAAGGACTGAAATCGCCCATTTTGAGACAAAACAATAACAAAAGACTTTACTGAAAATATGAATAACCATGATATCATCATCTTCTATGAGACATGGCATTTTATCACAACAACTATAGGCTGTAGAAATGGATACCAGGAACTCAAGGTCCTTCCCCAGAATAATCTAAATCAAAAGAGAGGAAGACAATCCAGGGGCAGAACAATCTGGTATAAAAGGGAATGAGAAAAATACTTAACACCAATAAAAAGAGATCAAGTCACCTGTGGCCTAAGATGTCTGGGATGTGACTTCAGCAACAAAACAGATATTTGCTTATGTGCATTACACATCCCACCCAGTGAATCCCCATACTATAACCAGGAGACCTTCCACATCATGGACTCAGAGAGTCTCCACTTGCAAAACCAGGGGGCCTATTCTTATCTGTTCTGCGCTCGCGCACGTCGGTCTGCGCGCGCGTCGGTCTGTGCGTGCGTGCTTCGGTCTGCACGTGCGTCGGTCTGCGCGTGCGTGGGCGCGTCGGTCTGCGTGTGTGTGGGCGCGTCGGTCTGCGCGTGCGTGCGCGTCGGTCTGCGTGCGCGTCAGTCTGTGTGTGTGTGTCAGTCTGTGTGTTTATGTGTGTCAGTCTGTGTGTGTATGTCAGTCAGTGAGTGTGTATGTGTGTGTGTCAGTCATTGTGTGTGTGTATGTGTGTCAGTCAGTGTGTGTATGTGTGTGTGTCAGTCAGTGTGTATATGTGTGTGTGTCAGTCAGTGTGTGTGTGTGTATGTGTGTCAGTCAGTGAGTGTGTATGTGTGTCAGTCAGTGTGTGTGTGTGTGTGTATGTGTGTCAGTCAGTGTGTGTGTATCAGTCAGTGAGTGTGTGTGTGTGTGTCAGTCAGTGTGTGTGTGTGTGTATCTGTCAGTAAGTGTGTATGTGTGTCAGTCAGTGTGTGTATGTCTGTCAGTGTTTGTGTGGTGTGTATGTCTCTCTGTCTGTGTCCTGCCCCCTCTCTCCTTACTCCCCCCCCCCCGGAGGTACACGACCGCGGAGCAGCCCCCATTCTCTACCCCCGGTAGAGCTGCGTGTCCTGCTGCAGCCAGCTCCCCGGAGGAGGTACGGGGCCACGAGGGGGTTACAGAAGGGCATGGTAATGCGCGCGGGGCGCTCTTCCCCCCCCTCTGATGGTGCTGTAGGGGACGCAGCACGCTCAAACCCCCCCACTCTCCGTTCCCTTGCACAGCCAACACCAACAGCCTCTTCTGCCGCCATCACTGCTGCGCATGCACGGCATGGGAGCGGGGGTGGCAATGGCGGACGTTCACTCGCCCCCGATGGCGTACAAGTGCCCGCACAGGGCTACTAATGACCTGGGAGCGCGGCTGGGACAGAGAACGGGTCTGGTCCCAGGAGCCGGTCAGCGGGTTGTAGCAGGAGACCCGGTTGGAGAGGCGGGCCCGGTCCCCGCTGCCCCCCCTATGAAGAGGTAGTTGCGCAGCATGCAGACCCCACAGCCATTGGTGTTGGCTTCCTCCGGCAGCCGGGTCAGCGGCCTCAAGCCCCCCGGGGAATCGATGTAGCAATGCACCTGGGGGGTATGCCGGCACGCATGTGCTGGAGCGGCCGGGGCTGAGGGGAGGGGTTAGCCATTACAACTGCGCATGCGCGGCATGGCAGCGAGTTAGCAGTGGGCGGGGAACGGCGGCCGTTAGGAGCGGCGCCGGCGCCGCGCCGCCGCATATGTGATCGGCCGTGTGAGGGGAGCGGCGCGTGGGGAAGGAGGCGGGGGGAGCTGTGACGTCACTTCCGTTTCATATTTCGGCCCCATCTCTCCAGTTTTGTCCCATCAGAATAGGTGCCACTAAAGAAGTTTCACTTCAAAAATCCAGCAGACCACATAACCACGTGTTTGATCACAGTCAAACTGTGCTACACCTACGGGAGATAGGACAGTGATTAACTCGCCACAAATCTTATACCGCCTCTTACCCAGGTACAAATGGACACATCTCAGCAGAGCTCAGTATGAGGAATGCCTCAACAGCGGGGAGATGCAAAGACAACTTGAATGTTTTATACTAATGGAATACAGGCAGCTCTCTGAGGAGATCCAGTATAGGCCTCTAGAGACATTAGAAGCATTATAAAAAATGCTGCCAGCACATCACTACTGTATCTGTAACACAGCAATACAAGAGACATGGCAAACACAAGAAACCCCAGAATATTTGGTTTGACTCAGACTGTAAATCTCTGCACAAAATATCAAATCTAAAACACAGAGACCCATACCATGCAATATGTATACCAAGGCACCCTGAAGAGATTCAGATCAATAACAAAACAAAGAAAGGGTGTGTGTGCCGAGCACACGCATTTTAAGTGAAACGTCTTTGTTTTTTGTCACCTAAATTTTATTTGTGATGGTGATGTTTTTAATTAAAAATTAAAACACAATTTCAGTGACAAAATGCAAAGAAGTTTCACTTAGAACGCGCGTGCTCAGCACACACCCCGTTTTAACTATTTGCACTTCTATATTTACACTAACTGTGAATTCCTTGGGGGGACGGGGGGGGGGGGGGGGGGGGCGGCACTGTGTGTGTGTTTCAGCCTCGGGGGAAGCAGCTCTTTCACAGCCCCGGGTTTCGGTCCCACCCTTCTTGCTCCTTTTTATCCCTGCCAGGTGTTCCCTGGCTCCTCTTCTGACCCCTTCGGTTTAGTTTACGTGTTGCGCATGGGCAGAGGGCCGTGGCGCGCATGGGCAGAGGACCGCGGCGCGCATGGGGCCACAACCCCTTCTTGTGCGCATGCGTTTAGCATAAGCTCCGTGCGAGCTACAAGTTTTTTGCGCATGCGCGAGTTAGACGGCCACGCGTGCGCCATTAGTTCCTTAAAGTCACCTGCGTTGCGGTTTTTCGTTACAGTACAAGGATTTTTTTCCCCATGAAAGCCCTGTAGGTGCCAGCAAAGCAGTTTCACTTCAAAATCTTCAAACACAAAAACTACCGAAAATTGGAGAAGCCCAGTCCTCTAACACCTTCTGGAACAAATGGAAGGCCATACATAATAAATCAGGAGACCTACAGCTAGCAATCACACCCGGAAACGTGTGGGAACAACATTTCTCAAAACGCTAAAAAGCAGTATTCCAGAAAAGATGAGGGAGCGGGGGACATCATAAAATGTAAAAAAAACAACAGAAAAATGGACCATAGAGTAGTAATATCTCAAAAATGGTAAAGTGATAGAAGATCCTTCACAAGTTATATAAGAATCAAATAAGCATATCAATATCTCTGGCAAATGCTGGTGGATGTTGGAATGATGTGGTTTATCTCGAGAAAAGAACAACTGTCCTGGAACAGGATTATATATTTTCTCTGGTCTCACACTGCCAGCTCTCCCCATGGAAGTTACATGTTTTTTCCCTGCTCTGATGCAGCCAGAGCTGTGTAAACGGCAACATTATTGAAACATGTTCCCCTCTTTACACAGCCACTAGTTGGTTGCCCTGGCAACCTCCCAATCCTTATTGACATGAGGTTGGTTTAGCCCTGTTGTTCCCCTGCCCCTTTCTGTTAAATTGATTGGTCCTCATCCTGTTCCTGTCACGGGAAAATGTACTTCCTTTCCTAACAAGCTGCCTAAGTGAGTACTCTCTACCCTCCATTACTCCCTCTGCAAAGGCAATCCTTTTTTACCTTCTCCTATAACAAAGCACCTTCCTCTCTAAGTACTCACACAGCAGAACACCTTCCCATTATTAGGTCATTCTCCTGACAAGAGAAATCTGCCAATTATATCCTTGTGCAAGTACTTTTATTTCTGTTAACTCCCCCAATAAAGTTGAAGAAAATAGAAGGACTTTGTGTGCTTTAAAAAGGGGACGAGTTTAGCTATCTGGACTTACTCACATGCCCTGGATCCAGAATAACAACATTCTGCAAATATATGGAAAAACGTTATATATTAATAAAACATGTGCCTCAAATGTGCACTTACAGTATAGCAATTCTTTAAGGCATATATCGGAATAAAAACAGGTACTCTGAAGCGGAGATCTCACCGCCTCTGCGACGCCGATACTACTTTCACTAAAAGTTTGTCTGATTGTGTGCACATCACGGACTTATAAGCACTGAAATTGTATGAGCGCGCCACTCCTGTCATTTTCACCTCAAATCTCTAAAAAGCCAGCAAAGTGGAGCAATTGACACCAGACCAAATTGCCATTGTCGACAAGCTGCACATATTAGAACATGCAATTAAAGACTACCAGAGCCCACTCAATACACTAGCTCTGTCAGTGTCATTAAAGGAGCCATTGAAACAGCTAAAATCAAGTAAAGCACCGTGGTTCAACACAATAACCAATGACATGACCAAATGCAGCACTTCCAAACTACAAGCAGCAATGGTAAAACTGTAAGCCGATACTCATATCTGGCCAAGTACCCAAAGCATGGACAGGTGGGCTGATCGTCCCTATATATAAAAATCGGATTAAGCAGCAGTCTAGGTAAACTGTTTTGCAGCATTTTATATAGGAGAAACCATACATTCATTAGGGACAAAAAAGATCTTACACTGGAGCCAAATAGAATTTCTTCCCAACCATAGAACAACTGACCACATACACAGTATACTCTACACACTTTAATAGACAAGAATGTATATAGGGTCAGAAAGGGAAAATCTTTGCATGCTTTACTGACTTCCATTTGATTCAATTTGGCACCCAGGACTATTTAGAAAACTCCTTCAAAGTGGTATTGGGGGGGAAGGTATACGGCATAATTAAAGGAATGTACTCCCAGAGTGTAGTGTGAAAATAAACAATATGAGGACAGACCCATCCAAACAGGACATGGAGCGAGACAGGGATGCTGCCTCAGTCCAATTCTATTTAACATCTACATGAATGACCTGGCATTCACTTTGGAGGAATCCTCATCCCCTATATTAATGCTTGGAGACGTAAAGGGTAGCTGCCTGCTCTATGCTGATGACTTGGTCCTCTTGTCCCCAACAGAGCAAAGCCTAAACATATTGGAAAACTATTGTAGCTTGTGGGGCCTAAAAATAAACCAAACAAAGACCAAAATGATGGTTTCCCCCAAAAAAATATTTAATAAATACAAGCCAGCCAATACCAGTTTTGCATGAATGGGGAGATTATTGAACAACCAACCAAATACATGTACTTGGGAATAACATTCAGTGCCTCAGGAAACTTCATCCAAGGCATGAAAGGTCTACAAGAAAATGCAATGTGAGCATTTTGCAATATAAAGTCCAGGTTCCAAGACATCAATCCTCCTATAAAACTCTGGCTAAAGTTATTTGGATGCATTACTAAACCAATATTGATATATGGCAGTGAAGTCTGGGCCCCCAGCCAGAACGAAGATTACACCAAGTGGGATGCTAGTCCAACAGAAAGCATGCAAAGTACTGAAGGTCCACAGAAATGCCCCTAACAATGCATGCAGGGCAGAACTAGTGAGACCCCCATACTGAGATAGAGATCTCAAGATACATCTCAAGAATAGTGACAGAGTCTCTCCAATTCAAAGCACTACAAATCACCTGATCACTAAAGACTTCTGAATACCAGTGACTAAGGCCCCGCTCACTCAGCACGCTACACGACGTGTGCGCACTTATGAGCGTGCGCGTTCGTGACAGACTCCTGGTGGCCAATGGTAGTGTTCAGTATTGAAACTACCATTGGCTGCAAAGTACGGCGTCGACGCTGCTGCAGTCGCGGGTGTCTTTTGAAACTGATCTCCAGCTGCGGCAGCATGACGTCAATTTCAGCAGCCAATCAATGTCCAGACGTTTACATTGAGTGGCTGCTGAAATTGACAGGAGACTCGGCAGTTCTGGGCAGAGAACGAATGAACATATTTACTGCAAACACACACACAAATGATACATCCAAATGTCTGCAACGTCTTAAGATATAAAAGATTTTACCCCATTTTAAACTGTAAATAATGCAGTAAATGCATGACTTTTCTAAGACTTCTTAATAAAGAACGGCATTGCACTGTAGCCCCTGGGATTACACACACCCACAAGCCCCCCCCCCCCCCATGTCGCCTTGTGTCGGGTCATTTCGTCTGTTGGGGATGATCACACATCGCCCAGCAGACGGAGGCACGTTCATGCAGCGTCGCGAAGCTCCCTGTGTGAACGCGGCCTTAGACCCACATCTCCCAAAGAAACAGCAGTCATTCAGAAACCAAACTTGGAATCTCCTGTCTAAAGAAACAGAGCAAAGATATAAAACCTACCGGGAAACCTACATAAAAAGACAAAAAAATATGACATGCTACAGACTTCTAGACAGGAGCTACACCCTAGCAGAATATCTGCTAACAGTGAATAATCCAAAACATAGGCAAATGAAGACCAAAGACAAGATCAGTGACCATAGGCTGGAGATTGAAATAGGTCACAGACTTGGAAAACAGAGCAAAACAGGATCTTTCAGAAATGGGACCTGGATCTGATGGAAAATGGGATCCATCTCCTCATGTACTGCCCAAAATATGAAGAAACAAAGAACTGCTACTAGGAAGAATATCATTCACAACGTTGAAGGATGAACAAGAGATTAAAAGTCGTGGGGGGAGGAGGGGGGAGGGGGAAGCAAAGACGGCAAAAAAAGTTGCAGAATATCTGTCAGCCTGTGACACTATCAGACACCCAAAGACCAACAGTCACACCTGAGGAACAAAAACCTACCAGGGCTGAACAGTGACAACATGGGTAGAAATAGTGTTGTAATGTACCCTGAGGCGGTAGCGCTTGGCACCATAAGTGCCAAGACAGTGGCAGCAGCTTTGCTGAACATTTTTGCTAGGGTAGGTTTCCCTAGTGAGATCCAAACCGATCAGGGGTCGCAGTTCATGAGTGAACTGTTACATTGTCTCTGGGATGCCTGCGGTGTACAGCACCGGCGCACTACCCCTTACCATCCCCAGACCAACGGATTATGTGAGAGGTTTAACGGGACCCTGAAGCAGATGCTTCGGACCTTAATAGAGGCAGAGGGGAAAGACTGGGAGATTCACCTGCAGCACTTGCTGTTTGCATACCGAGAGGTACCGCAAGAATCTACAGGCTTCACCCCCTTCGAGCTACTATATGGCCGCAGGGTACGTGGACCTCTGGACCTATTCCGTGAGGGATGGGAAGGGGAGACTACTGCTACTGATGCTTCAGTGATCCAGTACGCAGTAGATCTCAGAGACCGGTTAGAGATGCTCATGGGGGTGGCCCAGGACCACCTCAGGGCTGCTCAGACCAAGCAGAAGCGATGGTATGACCAGCAGGCCCGTAGCAGAGAATTCATCCCAGGACAGCAGGTGCTTGTTCTCAAACCCACTTGGGAGAACAAGCTGATGGCTGCCTGGTCGGGACCGTACCCGGTTATCCGAAAGGTGAATGAGTGCAACTATGTTGTACAGGTAGCGCCTGAGAGGCACAAAACATACCACATCAACATGTTGAAAGAGTACAGAGCACCGAGTATGGGAGCAGTGCTGGCCATTTGTAGCCCACTGCTGGAAGATCCGGCGAGCAATGCTCTGCCTGATCTCCTAGGGGAGGCAAGGCAGGGAAACACTGTAGAGCAGGTAGAGATAGGGGGGCACAGTTGAGTGCTAGGCAGAAGGGAGAAGCCAGGGACATGCTAGCTCAGTATAGCGCCCTCTTCACTGACCTGCCAGGGACCACACATCTCACAAAACACCCAGTACACACAGGGGACCTGCAGCCTCTGCATAAGCACGCTTATAGAGTGTCAGCAGAGGTCAAGACCAGTATGGAGAGAGAGATTGAGGAGATGCTGACCCTAGGGGTAATTACTCCGTCCCAGAGCCCTTGGGCAAGTCCAGTAGTCCTAGTTCCTAAAAAGGACAAGACCACCAGGTTTTGTGTGGACTACCGGTTGCTCAACGCTGAGACGGTGTCAGATGCTTACCCCATGCCCCGCATTGATGAGTTACTAGATGAACTCGCGGGGGCAAAGTATCTGACCACCATGGATTTGAGCAAAGGCTATTGGCAAATCCCACTGACCCTGGAGGCTAGGGAGAAGTCAGCATTCATCACTCCAAGTGGCCTCTATGAGTTCTTAGTGATGCCATTTGGGATGAAGAATGCCCCGGCTACCTTTCAACGCCTGGTCAATAGGTTACTGGAAGGGATGCAGAGCTATGCCAGGGCTTACTTAGATGACATTGCTGTCTTTAGTAATTCCTGGGAATCCCACATAGGACATGTGTCTGCGGTGCTGGGTAGGATCAGGGAGGCTGGGCTTACCTTAAAACCCACTAAATGTATGGTAGGGATGGCAGAAGTCCTGTACTTAGGGCACAGGGTGGGTGGAGGGCATCTCAAACCAGAGCCAGCCAAGGTAGAAGCCATAGTTGAGTGGCCTGTTCCAAAAACCAAGAAACAGGTCATGGCATTTTTGGGCACCGCAGGGTACTATAGGAAATTTGTCCCACAGTACAGCGCCCTGGCCACACCCCTGACTGATCTGACCAAGAAGCAACTGCCTGTGCTTATTAACCTGGACTCCTGCCTGTGAAACTGCTTTCCAAGACCTGAAAACTGCGCTTGCTGGAGCCCCTATACTGGCTGCCCCAGACTATACCAAGCATTTTCTTATACAAACTGATGCCTCGGACTTTGGTGTGGGGGCTGTGTTAAGCCAGGTGGGGGACGACGGCAAAGAACACCCTGTGGTGTATCTAAGTCGCAAACTGCTCCCCAGGGAAATGGCATATGCCACCATTGAGAAAGAGTGCTTGGCCATTGTGTGGGCACTCAAAAAGCTTCAGCCCTATGTATATGGGAGGGCTTTCACGGTCATCACAGACCACAATCCCCTGAGTTGGCTACAGAGGGTATCAGGAGAGAATGCCAAGTTGCTGAGATGGAGCTTGGCTTTGCAAGAATTTGAATTTACCATTCAACACAAAAAGGGCAGTGAAAACAGCAATGCTGATGGACTTTCACGCCAGGACTATCCCTCTGAGACTGAGTTCATTAATGGTGCCAGCAGTGCCCCACTCCCCGTTAGGGCCAGTGGGCCACAGGACACTCATTAAGAAGGGGAGGTGTAGAGGGAGAAAGGGAGTGGCCCGGGATTAAAGGGGTTACACCCCATTTGGCCATCCCCTGACTTCCCCCAGGAGTCAAAGGGTTAACTGGGCTAAGGCCCAGAACGGTGATTTAACCCCTGTAATGACATGTACATGTGTATTCCCCTGTTTTTTCCTGTTTTATTGTAACATCTGGTCTGCAGTCCACACACACTGGGATCCATCTGGGAGCACAAGGGTTAATAGTGGTATAGTGATTATAGCCCTTTGTGTAATTTTCCCGCCTTTTCAGGCACCATTTTGCAGGTTCCCATAGGCCGCCATTAGGGCTCAATGCTTCTTAATGGTGAATCTTGCTAGGGAGTCCGGTTCCTGAGAAGACCAGCAGATGGCGTCCGAGAGGGAGAGCGGCGGTTTCCCATTGAAAGTCAATGGGCTCATTGACTTCAATGGAGAAACCCTCGAGAGAGCTTTCCAGGAACAAGTTGGCTGCCGTCCAAAACGCTTAACCGCAAAGCGGATACATTTTCAATAGGAGAGCTTTGATAACTTACAAGTCAAGTTCAACGACAAGTGGAGTGGGAATAAACAGTTCCAGGGCCCCTAGGAATAAAATTCTTTCTGTCCCTAGTTCCTAGACCTCCCCCCACTCGACCACAACTGGATCCCCGTATCCTGGACCCCCGGTACGGGTCGAACCGAGGAGGGCAGCCGCGCCATAGGTTCCAATGGCGGCGGCAAAAACAGCTCAGGAAAACGGCTAAGTGTCAAATGCAGAAATTTTGTATTCCATAGCTCCGGTTCCGGAGGGTCCAGAGAGTCAGGGTTTGGGGTGTCTGTAGCCACTGCTCCGGCATCACTGCAGAACCATCCTTGACCCTCTGGGACCAACCCGACCGAGTATGGATCCCCTTGAAAGTTCGGGATTTTTCCCATAGACTTCAATGGCGGCCAAACCCCATTGACGGGCTACGGCGGAAAACCCCCATTGACTTCAACGGCGGCATCGCCCCGTTGAAAGTCTATGGCGGGGATTCCCATAGCCGCCAATGGCGGCGGTTTGCCATTGAGAGTCTATGGCGGCGGAACCCGTTGTTTTCAATGGGGATTTAGTGAAAAACCGTGATTTGATTTACAGCGGAGTTTTGTGTATTAAAATGTAAAACGGTTTTTAAGTGTATTTGTGTATCTCCGGTTTCCCAGGTCGTAGTAGGTCGCAAATTGGACCATAGGGTGTCCCAGTTCCGGCATTGAGAACTGGGAAGTTTGGACCTGCTGGACCCAAAGGAACCGGATATTTTAATATGTTCATGTTTTATCCAACATTCCAAGATATGGGTAAAACTCAGAGGAAATTCCTTTGCATACCAGAGTAGCATATGGCCAGAAAGGCGACCCCATGTCTAGGACCTGAGTATGTTTCAAAGGATTTTGTCACCTCCACTGTTTGCATGAGGGTGGAGACTCCTCAAACCAGGGCAGTCTTCAAGTGTTCCATTTCACACCTCACAACAAAGGATTTCCTGCCAGGTACTCCATTTGGTAGACTAGCTGGCATTCCTCATATAGAGGAGGGGTTATAGAAATGGGACCCCAGAGCTCTACTGCGCATATCCCAACTGGCCGGGGGGCATGGGTCAAAAAGTGTTCCCACGTTAACCACTGGCTGGAGTTAATTGAAAACCAATCCACGGTACTCAAAGTTAAGGATAGGGCACAAAAGGTTTATAAACTGATGTTCACCCTGTATCCTTGGTCTTCAATTTATCATCTGATAGCTACCTGATTGCGAGAGAATTGCTATGCTATATACTTCTCATTCCCCAACCCCAAAGTAAGTGTACTTCTTGTCTGTTACTGTATTATTCGTGTGTTCACCTATCCAAAGGAATAAATATACTTTATTATATCTAAGACTCGTCCCGGTTCAGACCCAGTGATAAATATATATCATCTGTTATATATATTTATGTGTGACTTATACAGCCTGCCATAATCTCACCGTGACAAGTTATACATAGCTTTGGCAATGCCTGTGAATTGTCAAGGTATGTCAATAAAGCATTATTGAATGAAAGAGGCAAGCAAGGCGAGAGAGGAGGGAGGGTAAAGAGAGAGGAGGGGGGGGTAAAGAGAGAGGACAGGGGGGGGAGAGAGAGGAGGGGGGGAAAGAGAGGAGGGGGGGAAGAGAGGAGGGGGGGAAAGAGAGGAGGGGGGGAAAGAGAGAGGAGGGGGGGAAAGAGAGAGGAGGGGGGGGAAGAGAGAGGAGGGGGGAGAGTGAGGAGGGGAGGAGAGAGAGGGGGGGAGAGAGAGGATGGGGGGGAAAGAGAGAGAGGAGGGGGGAAAGAGAGAGAGGAGGGGGAAAGAGAGAGGAGGGGGGGAAAGAGAGAGGGGGGGAAAGAGAGAGGGGTGGAAAGAGAGAGGAGGGGTTGAAAGAGAGAGGAGGGGGGAAAGAGAGAGGAGGAGGGGAAAGAAAGGAGGGGGGGAAGAGAGAGGAGGGGGGAAAGAGAGAGGAGGGGGGAAAGAGGAGGGGGGAAAGAGAGGAGGGGGGAAAGAGAGAGGAGGGGGAAAGAGAGAGGAGGGGGGAAAGAGAGAGGAGGGGGGAAAGAGAGAGGAGGGGGGGAAAGAGAAAGGAGGGGGAAAGAGAGAGGAGGGGGGAAAGAGAGAGGAGGGGGGAAAGAGAGAGGAGGGGGGAAAGAGAGAGGGGGTAGGGGGAGGGAGGATAGAGTGAAGGGGTAAGAGAAAGGATAGGGGATATGCCGGTGAGATGATTATGAAGGGGAGAAGCTGAAGAGGAGGTGAGCACTTGGCGGAGAAGCTGGTGAGTAGGGAGCTTTGTAAGGTTTGCGAGCCACAATGTAGATTCTATATTAAGAATGTGGCCTGCGAAGCTTACCAAAGCTTGTCAAGTGGCCCTCCAATCAAAATAATTGCCCACCTCTGGCACAGGGTTAGGTCTGATAGTAGTGAAGAGCAGCCTGTGATTGGCGGAGGTGGTGCCGGAGCTCAGCAGAAGAACAGCAGAAGATAAAGTCGAGCGTGGTGGGCACAGCCCACACCATGTAACTGCAGGCAGTAAAACAAGGGCAGCATGAACTCCAGAGATTGAATTTCCTTGTCGGGCAGGATCGTGCATTCTGCATTTTGATTATAAACACTTTGGCCGTGCCTCGCATAGCTCACAGTTCACACAAATTACCTTTTTATCTGTCTCCACAGAGGAATTTTCTGCACTAGGCAATAGGAATGAGATCGTTGCTACGAGAATCTGGAGAAAAAGACCAGAGAGGAAAAATGGTAATCGGTACAAATATGCAATAAGCAGTAATTAATATTTTTTACCTAATAACTGAAAACAAAGCTGTCCTGGCTTTTTTTTTTTTTTTTTTTTAAACACAAATTGAAAAACAGCAATTATTTTCATATAAATATCTAGCATAGAAAGAAAACACAAAGTATACTTCTGTCTGCCTACACATTTTACCCGATTTCATCCGTTCGTTACGGACTATTAGGTTGTTTTCCCCATTGCATATCACTGCTAGATATCATGGGAGAAAGCTCAGGAGGGTCAATAATGAGAGCACTTCAATCATTTCTACGGTTAAGGATTTACAGAACAAGACATACTTCTGTGATTTTCCTGGACAGAGGTGAATCAGAGTTCTGAAGTTCTTGCCAGTAGGAAATCAAAAGTTGAAGGACATCACAGGCCACATGTGCAACTGTTTTGTTGGAAAACTAGATTAAAAAAATAAAAATAAAAGGAAAAACTCAAAAACTAGGAATTCACAAAATGAAATAAAGAAAAAAACACAAGCAACACAAAGAGGATGTTAGATTCAAATAAAGAATACCATGGTCACGAGTTATTGCACGTGCGCGGACACGCAATAACTAATACATTAAAAGCCTGGCAAGAGAATAACAGCCTTTTAAAATGACGTTGATAAGATGTTGAGCAGACCTCCAGGCATTTTTGATATTTATGTTATATTTTCTTACAAATGTAATTCTGCTGCACAAAGTTCTTACACGGCACCTTCAATCAATCAAAAAAGGATACAATACAATACACAGCCCTGCAGACCTATTAAGTGACTACAGTGTGTTAGTATACTACAACCAGGCGATAAAAGTATAAAAGAGATGATCGTTAGGTTAGCAAGTGTATAATATTGCACTTCCATTTTTATAAGCAATTAAGAGTCTAATTTCCTATGAAAGGTTATAAGGAGACATTTTATGGTTTTGCATTTATCAAATCAATTGTCTCAGAAGAATGTTTAAAATAAAACACTTAAACATATATTTACATATATGTATACACTGCAATCATTTTTAAGATTTAGACTTTTTTTTTTTGCTTCCATAATGCCAGCAGTCAAAATGGTTGTCTTATAACTATACCAAAGAGGTATTTCTCTAATATGAATTCAAAATTACAGCTTTTTCCTATTAGGTTTATTATTACCCATTTGAACATTGCATTCTGGTTTATAAAAACAAAAACAAACAAACACGCAAACAATACTTAATATCAAACTTAAATGGTTGACAGAGAACTACAAATTGGTTTAGGTACTACACCAGAGGTGGCCAACTCCAGTCCTCAAGGGTCATTAACAGGTCAAGTTTTAAAGCTATTCCTGCTGCAGCACAGGTGGTGCAGTCGGAGACTGAGCCACTGATTAAGCCACCTATGCTGAAGCAGGGATATCCTTACAACCTGACCTTTTGGTAGCCTGAGATGACTGGAGTTGGCCACACCTGCTCTACACTGTAAACTAGCAGTTTCACAGTCTTTCGATGACTCTACAGGCAGTCCTCGGTTATCCGACGCAATGCGTTACTCAATATGGCGTCGGATAGCGAAGCGTCGTAAAGCGAAACCCGTTTTCCCATAGGAACACTGTCTAAATTAAACGTTCCGTTCCTGAAGGCATTTTTAATGCTAAAATACACAAAATATTTTACTCAAACAATAAGATTATGCTGCACACACATAGATTATGATGTAAAGATTCTATTTATTGAATCCAGAACTGTATAATAAAACTGTTAGACATGTTTAAAGGCATAAATATACCACAAAACCTTCACACAGACTGATCTGGATGATTTCTCTGACTGCAGCTTTCTGATTGACATAATGTTGCAACTTTGCAAAGCGTCGTAAGAGCGTCGGATAAGCCATTTCGGCGTCGTAAAACCGGCCATAGGGATGCATTGGACAGCGTCGGATAAGCCATTCGTCGTAAAACGAAGCGTCGTAAAACGAGGACTTACTGTATTTATATTCTACTGCACACAGTCCTTGAACAGACTGCTGCTGAAAGCAGTTATCTGTCCATGGTGCTGAACTGAAACAAGCACAGAATGCATGGGATAATGCCCAGAGTAGGAGAACATTTACATGTTAAAAACACCAAGTAATTACAGGAGGAGCATTGGGCCTGGGACCCGGTGCGCCCGGCGGCGCGGGCGGCCACACGCGAGTTCCCCACCAGCAGGGGAATCCTCCCGAGCCGGTCCCGGTCCCCCCTGGCTGCACAGCTCACTACACGCTGTGACGCGTCAGCCGCTACGGGATACAAGAGAATGGCGATCCCTAGCGTTGACGCGTCACGTGGTGTGGCTGTGAGCCAATGAGGAGGGGAGGCTTCGGGAGGAGGAGAGGCTTCGGGGAGCGGGGAGGAGTGTGGAGGGAAAGTAGCGTGAGTGCCTGTCTGTGTGTGTGTATGTGTGTGCCTGAGTGCGTCAGTGCCTGCCTCTGTGTGTGTGTATGTGTATGAGTGCCTGCGTGTGTGTGTATGTGTGTGTGAGAGAGTGCCTGCGTGTGTGTGTATGTGTGTCTGAGTGCGTGAGTGCCTGCCTCTGTCTGTGTGTCTGTGTGTCTGTGTGTGTGTGTGTCTGCGTGTGTGTATGAGTGCCAGCCCGAGCCCGTGGAGGGAGGGAGGGGGGGGGAGAGTAGCGGGTCCCTCCGCTCAAGCCACGCCCCCCCTCCCGCTCAAACCTCCCACTCCCTACAGACCACATATCGCGGTCTGTGTCTGTCAGCGCCCCGCCTGTCTGCAGTGCGGGAGCGCTGACGGAGGGAGCGGGGCCTTAGCCTTACTGTTCATTGCATTCCAAGGCCAGAACAAAGCATGAAACGAGAATTATATTTGTCCAAATTCCAAACTGTGCGTCACAACTAATCTGAGGGTCACTGTGACTTTCTATCTTTTAATACAGAAAAAAGAGATTGAAAAAACAAAAACACAAAACCTTTACGGTTTTCCACCTGGCTAAGCTATACACAATGGATAAAGGGACTGGAATGTTCGTTAGCTGGTTGTGTTACAAATGCAAGACGGCAGCTCTTCTCTCCCCCCCCCCCTACTCTGCATAACTAAACCGATGTATTAACTAAATCATGATTTTCAAAATGATGAAAAAGAAAACTATTTGGTCTTAATATTTAGATCAATGTTTCTAATAAAAGCAACTGTAAAGTTTTTTTTCGTCAAGTAAATGCAAAATCGGCCTGGTCATTGTGAAATCCAATTGGAAAAGGTTAAGGGCACTTTTACAAGGAGACATACTCGTTTTGCCTCATTGCAGCCTTTCATTCACATCTGGCGACTAAGATGTTAAACAGATCTGAAGAAACTGTACCCTGCAAAGCATTTTTTTGGTTTCAGGTTCTTTTAAATCAGACACAAAAAGAGTTCATCTTTCCCCCGATTGTCTCATGCCCTTCAAATGCTAAATAACATAAGGAAAAAAAAAAAAGAAGGAAAGGATTCAGCCGCACATTCTTTTGTGTTAAATTGTGCTTTGAGTCTATTGAGATGAATTCTCATTAGGAAACAGCTACAAGTATAGATGTGTAGCAGTACCCACTCTTACACTCAAAACAAGGCTACTTGTGTTACAATGTTTTTTTTCCACCTCCTGAGAGTAACCCAAACGCCTGCACTCATTCATTCAAACCCCAGTAAGCTAGGGAAGGTATGGATATATGTAGAGGTGCGACGACCGTAAACACAATATCATAATGGTATATTCTCACCTCTGCAACGGATACAGGGAAATTACTTGCACGCACTTTCATTTTGTTGAAAATAGTGCATAATACTATGGATCAGTAATGCCCCAAGATGTGACAGTTATAAATAGAGCATAAAGCCAGGAATGTAATGTGTGACTATTGGTGCATTGCAGTGCAAATAGTTGTTACACTAAAATTCAGCACAAATGTCAAACTGAGATTGTACTAGGGAGTATGTACGACAGCCATGTTTTGTTCTTTTCTTTATAATCCTAGAGTGCATCAATATGTTTTAATTTATAACTGTATGCTTCCACTTTCTATTTAAATAAAAATTATGTTTGACTTATTTTTGCCCGTTCTGCTTTCAGAACAAATATTGTACGAACCTTTCTAAAGCCAAAAAGCTCTATTCCATTGTTTATTAGGGCTACAATCTTTCTTACAACTTGATGCAGTATTCCCCACTGCTCCCCGCCCCCCCCCCCCCCAATGGTAAGCAGAGGGTCCCCGGAGATGAACCGTGTTATTTTCAGCTCTTTCGGCCAGCTGGTTCCAGAAATACTTCATGGTTAAAGTAGTGCCGGTACTTCTTGGTTGTCTAAGCCCCCGCGTCACCCTACTGATGACGTGGCAGCTTCCTATTGACTCGCATGACTCAGGAGATTTAAACTGCAATTGTGTTTCCCAGGGAAGAGACTGCAATGTGTTACATTCACCAGTAACAATCCAGGCAAACAGAGGGTCCCAGGAGCTGTAAATAGCAAGTTTAACCTCCAGAGACCCCATAGTTCACATACAGATATAAACAAATAAAAAAAAGTGGTTAAAAAAAAAAATTGGGTGAACAGCTGTAAGCATTGTACTGCTATTTTTAAGGTACCACTGTTTAAGCAATGGAAATAACGGCATTTACATAGCATATAAGTCATAGAAAGAATACATTTAAAAAGGTACCTTCAGGGTTACTCCAATGACATTGATGGCATCCTTCACTTGAGGATGATTTGAGTTCTGCACAAGTTCTTCACAAATCCACAATCCAAGACAGCATATTGCAATACACCTTGGGGAAGAAAATGGCTATTAGAATAGGACTAGTGGTACTACTACAATTGCAATGTTTGGAAAAGGATTCATGAAAAAGGGAAGAAAAGTTAATTATGTCATATATCAAAACTGCCCACTTGCAATTAGTCATACGTAAAGATTTATATTTGCATCTGTGTACAATCGGCGTGACAGCGGGAGAATTCCAGTACATTTTTTTTTTACCTGTGTACAAATAAGTGGCTGATTGCTATGCTGGCATTGCGCTAACAAGCTCTTTGCCGTACTCCATGTTCTTATACTTTCACATTAAAAGGAAGAAGATCTGATTTTAAAGTCCTCCAAAGTTAAACTTTTCAGCCTAGTAACATCATCTCTATTATCAATTCGGTGTAGGTTAGAGGTAGGAATACTGCCTTGGAAGCAAAGGGCACCCCATTTAAAACTCTCTGCGTTACCTGAAGCACTTTATCTCACTGTGCCTCAGGCACCAAAATTAGACTAAGCCATTTGTGTTGGCAAAATTCGATGTCCAGCGCTGCACACACTATCAGCACTACAGAGGAAAAGGGATTATTTTATCATTTATCTGCTGTTAAACTAGCTTCACAATGTTTACATATACATGAATACACACCTGATTTTGGTAAAGCTAGTTATGTCATACTCCCTTTTGAAATACATGTTAATGATTGCAATTTGCATCTTTATTTCTCTAAAACCAGAAAATGTTAGAATAACGTGTGTGTGATCAACAATATGGAAAAGCACAGGTGTTTTGTATAAGGAAACATGGATATCGTAAGCATGATTTGAATGACTTGTGTTTACTAAAACACCTATATTCATTCATTTTACAATAATCTACAGTGAAACATATCAGAGATTACTCATGCTCATCATGGTGAAGAAGCCACTTCCACGTATCCTACACTGGCAAAAGTCTCTCATCCACATTATCCGTTTAATCCAGGGGTGGCCAACTCCAGTCCTCAAGGGCCACCAACAGGTCAGATTTTAAAGATATCCCTTCTTCAGCACAGGCGGCTCAATTAACCTCAATTGACTGAGCCACCTGTGCTGAAGCAGGGATAGCCATGAAACCTGACGCGTGGTGGCCCTTGACGACTGGAGTTGGCCACCCCTGGTTTTATATGTATCTAGCTTCCCATGGTTCTGCTGATGCAAAGTGATTGCACTATTTAGTGTGCCACAATATGCCTTCTACTACAATGTTTGAGATTTTTTAAATTTTTTAGGCTATAAAGTTCAAATATTGTGTAAGGGGGAAGTAGAGACGAGTACTCGGGTATGATACAACATAACTATCAACAACAGTCCGTGAAAACGCAAACTTGTCATTTCAAAAGTGTTTACTAGCAATGTTTCTGGTTTTTAATGACCACAAAAACAAAAATATATTGCTTGTTGTGCAATTACATAGTAATTAATATGAACATGTAAAGTTAAATTGGATGACTACTTAGGTTGGAGAGGAGAGAGTAAAAGGAAGTATGGAATAATTGCACTATATGCGCCACACACAAAGGACAAGGACCCTGTTTGCAAAATCAGGAGCATATAATAAACAGTGTTTATAATCATGCCTCAGGCATAATTAGGTTAGAAAATTAGCTTTCAATGAAATGATAAAACATTCACTGTTTAACCCTCTGGGTGCCCAGGGATGTAGTTACTAAATCATGGGGTTTGGCCCTCCAGGGGCCCAATGACAAGAGTAGCTACATTCTAATCTTACCGCTCATTTGTGTAGGGGTGATCTAGTTCTGTGCTCCTGCGATCTATGAGGAAGAGGACATGGAAGAGGACTGCTCTTCTGCTCCGTCATCGGTGACAGAACGATCACGTGGTCGCGGGTGCCAGGAGGCACTCAAAGGGTTAAGAGTCCCAAGGTATTCAGTGGTTGCAATAACATGAAAGCATTCACTCAACTGTCTTAGCAATTCAACTAAATGTTACATTATTAAAGGTGCATTGAAGAGGTCTCAAGTTTTAGCCCTGAGGCCAGTCTCCTAACAGCTGCAAAAAGGAATGTTGCTGCCACTCCATAGACACAGATCACATTTAGAATAACCTATTTACAAATATATTTCTTGCGGGCTTTTAAGCTTCTTTTTTTTTTATTGCTGGGCCTTACTTTCCTTTTCATGCTTAACCACTAGATTGCCAATATGACGTATGCTGTATGTCCTGAGGGCCGGCGCTCCATGGGCCTTATGACGTGCAGACGTACAGCGTATGTCATGCCTTCTTTGCTCATTTTCTAGGCACATTTGCTTTCAGCGTTTAACGTAATTTGAACAGGAGGACCTTCCTCTTCCATTTACGTCAGCGCAGTGACGTTGCGATTATGTTCTGAGCTAAACACGTCAAACAAAAGAGTAACTGGTTACACGTAGTAACGTATATCTCCCCCCCCAAAAAATATTTCAAATTTACTAAATATTTTGTATTGGTTTAAACTTTAAAGAGTAATTATTTTTCAAATGTCAGACTTCAAGATGTACCAGTAAAGCTTGTCTTCTTCAATTTGGGTATGCTGAACCTTTTGATACATCAGTAAGGTCAGGACAGGCTGTTTTCCAACACCTCTTCCTCTTAAGTTTTTAAGTCCCCGTAAGTTTTTCTGATTTGCAGTACTGCATGTTTTTTTTAAATCTTTAATCTAGTAGATATCAGTATCTCTCTAACGTTATTTAATTTTTCCTGCTCATTCCAATTAATTGTTTAATAGTCCTGTATCACAAATGTGGTACAGTAAGTGATGTCTATTTAGTCTGGAATTCTTGCTTCATCTGATACAAATCTGCCATGTCGTTCTATCCCTAAGGAAGATCTAGCAAACATTTGTCTTAATAGAACAGCAGAAGCGATTACACTTTTTAGTACCCAACACATATGTGCTTCTGTATTACATTTTCAGGGATTGTATAAAACAGATTCAAATCTTTTATTACATAATTTTTTTTTTAGATTTTGATAGATATTAATAAGATGTATATCATCTGGATCATAGGCGGGAGGGGGGGAAGTATATATAAAAGAGTTCTGAATATTTTTAAGAGTGCATTTACCCATCGTGTGTCTCAAAAATGTTTTTGGCGTTAATAGCACTGTCAAACTTCAGTCAACATAAGAAGAAATAGGGTAGATTTTAAAGAACATTGCAAAAGCAGCCCGTGCGTCACACTCTACCATTCAACAGAAAAAAGTAGATCCCATGTCCTAGCAAACCCCTTAAAGAATATGTATGGGAAAACTATGTAACGTGGCAGCTGTTTGTTTCTTTGTTAACTTTTGTTAAATCTTACCTGGGTGCTTCATTTGGCTCGTCTCTGGCATTCTTCAACAGAACATTAATTAAATAGCTCTAAAAACAAAACAAAAAGTATCTTCGTATTATTCTAAATCAAGAATGAAACCTCATATAACAAGAACAGTGCTGGAGCATTTTAAATATGCCAACGGTATTATGTATTCTAGAACGAGCTTATCATCTCGAGTCATGGAGTAGTGTTAGGAGTGCACTGCCCTGCTGGGATTCACTTTCCACCTTAACAATAAGCACACGAAGTATGTCTGCACACTTCCAGTCCCAACGTCCGTCCTCTCCGTGCGCCCTTTAAGGCACTAGCCTTATGGTTTACGGGTGCACGCTGCAGTCAAACTCCGCACATGGAGCCAGAAGCCTCTGGTCTGCACACACTCCCAGTGCTTTTATTTTATTTTCAAACCTACACTTGGGAATCTGTAGAATTAAAAAGCTTCCCTTTACTTTATCCGCCCTAATAACTTTAACGTTATCCAAAAAAAAAAAAAACGGATATAGAAATTGGAGGAATGGGTGTGGGTTCCCTTGTTGGTTGTGTCTATGGGATTATTGATGATGATTATTGTGGAAATTCAACATTTGTACAGGGATTTTAGTTAGTTGTGTTCTCTAAGCAAACGTTATGGCTGGAGACTGGAAACCACGATACTCGGTTTGCTTTTATAATGCATCATGCTCATTTATATGATGTGGCCCAAAGGGAGTGAAGGTAGTGAAGTTTTCTTACGTATTTAGAATTTTTTTAGTGTATCTTGAGAAAAGTGATTATGAGTTTACAAAACAGGTATCTGAACTTACAGGCATATAAAGTACCTTCTATAAAATCTAACGGAAATGTCAAATTTCCCTTATAGTCTATGGGGGTGTTTCATTAAAATGAAAGGGGCGAACCAGGCGCTATTGCATGGGAACTCTCTTTGAAGTCAATGGGCTTTTCCATGCAAAAGTGCCCCAAATCAGCATTATTGCAGTTTAATCTATAACCAACAATGTCTCTTCCATATATTTATTACTTTATTTTTGCGGTGTTTTCCCCGGTTTTCTTTATTACACCAGCGTTAGTGGTCATCATGAATTGTTTGCACCATGTGCAGAGAGGACTCGTGCTATAAAGGAGAAATGCCATATTAAAAGTGCATCGTATACCTTAATGTCTTTGTGGTCTGTGATGATGTCACTTGCTGCAGGGGAGGACTCAAGTAATGGGATGTCCTTATAAAGATTTGGGAAGCAAACAAGAGACCCGAGAATTATCTGAGCTTCCAATCGTGGAGCCTGGTAAAGTGAAGACGGAAATAAATGAATACAATCTACATAAATGGTGCATGTTTTTCCTGAATACATGGAAATATACACATTTCTTCTGATATATGTTAAAGTTTCACTCTGTGAGGGGTGAAAATATGTCCACTTCAATTCCTAGAAATTATTATTGTTGTCTTGGGTAATATGGTGCATATACTGTAATAAACCAAAATAATTTTGACAAAACGTATTTTTAGCTTGGGGCGGAGGGGCTTGGAGTGGAGCCCATCTATTGATGATTGGACACTCCTAAACATTATTGCAGCCACAACACAAAATAAGTAAAAGCAGCATTAGGTAAATAGGCACGTTCAGTTAGTCACTCAATAGTGGTTCATATTGCAGGATACACATATTTAGGAAGGTACCCCCGCCCCCCTCCCCGCCCCCACCAACTATCAAAGACCCAAATATTCCTCCATGTCTTAGAAATATAGTAAAATATTAACCGTATCCCGCATTAACCTCTTCTAGGTGTTACTTCCCTGCACATTTTCAAAACTTTTTTAGTTTTAAAACGCACATTTGACGCAGCGCCTGATAACATGTGAAGTGGCTCATTGGAAAACGGCTACACGTGAAATGGGGTGCTTCGTAACTTTCAGGAACATGGGACATATCGGTGGAGATTTTAAGCATAGAAGTCCAATTACAAAACAATATGAACAACGGTGGTGGTGTAGTTTCGACATGTCGCAAGTATCTGTGACGTACAAACGGGTGCAATTGAAGAAAGGACATTTGAGAACTCCTATGTTAGTCCACAACCTGCAACACGTTCTATGCTTCTCCAGCACCAATATCACCACGAGGACAGGGCACTACTTAATGTCAGCTGACCAATGTACAGCTTTGCCCCCCTTTAGTTTAACAGGGGGACTGTTACATATTGCAAAGCAAAGGGCTAGAACACTAGGACTGTATTAAGTCGCTCATATAGGTAGTTTACCCTGCTCAGATACATTTACTTCTAATCAACCCGGCCTGGAATTGTTTCCATTCCCTGTTAGCCATTTTCCAATAATTATTTCTGCATTGTGGAGGAACGGCAAGTGCCTGAGGTGACAGCGGCTGATTACAAGTAGTACTTATGATGGGAATTATTCTTCCCACGAGACACAATTACCCTTTCCTTGGTCTTCAAGTTGTTGCTTTTTTTTTTTTTTTTTCACCCTGATACCCATAGCTGATGACCTCATGTTATTCTCATGCTATCTAGTTCGTTATGCCGGGGGACAGCATAGCTCACAAAGTGAAAAAGGGCAAGTCAAAATAGTTCAGATCGGGAAATGCTGCGGTCACTGATGGTATTTGTGGTGGGAAACCTAGAAAGCTGCAGCAGTTGGTTATCAAAACCACAGTTTTGTACGAGTTTGTTTACGTGCCAAAATCAGGAGTAAGATTTTTACAGCTGCTTAGATTTACCAATGCAAAAAGAAGGTAGGTGCGTTCAAGACAATGTTATCAGTTGTGTTCCAACAACCAGGGGACTGATGGGTCAGAGATATGACCCAGCAATGTGTACTTGGTGTGGCAAACTTGTCCACCATTGCCCAGCATAGCTGCCATTTAAAGTTGCACTGGAAGGCATCTGTTGGTCGAACTACTAAGAAATACAGTGATATGTATAGTATTCCCAGGAAAATGAAGGTTTTGCTTCAGGTATCTAAGGCCGCGCCTATAGTGCCGTTGATGACGACGGCGACACGACGGGTGATGTCACCAGTCGCCGAAAGTTATATTTCGGCGGCGGCGCGGGTTTCCGGCCATTTGATTTTTTCAAGGGCCATCCCATGAGGCGACAGCCCTTGAAAAATCAAATTTTGCCAGCTACCAGTTTTCGCGACGCAACGTCGCTCCGTCGCGCTTACTATAAGCACACGCGGCGGCGGCAATGCATTTGTTTTCGGGCGACGGCCTTACACTGCCTAACAGACGAGAGGTAAGTGGTGCAAAAGCTTAACATGCGTTCAAGCCCAACGATGTCCACTTCCTCACCCAGACTTTTAATATCTACAATGGTAACAGTGTTTGTGATGTTTGAGAGACTGGAAGATGATTGGGATGCCTGTGTGATAGATGCAGATGTACATGATGTATTAACTAGTAAATACATATAAAGAAATCCGAACAAGAACCATTATTATGCCTTTAGTGCTGAAGGGGAAAGCAACTGTTGCAGTCCTCTAAGTTTTAAGGAAGGTAAAGTGTTAATGAAGAAAAGTGTTAATGAAGAAAAGTCTTTGGGGTAAATGCTATCTAGTCCAAAGTAGCCATAAGGGCAGATTTCAGCTGAAAATCCCCACACCACTGCTTCGGAGTATATAGAATTAACCCCTTTGGACCCAGTTACACAGTACAAACTATACGTTTTATTTTAGAAATTGCCCACAAAGTTCACATTTCTCCTGGAATTAGCCGTATGACAGCACATTTCTCTTTCTAAAATACCGATATTGCACAATGGCACCTTTCCCAAACCCTGGATTTTCAATCTCATTTATTGAACAGAGATAATGAGACTGTGAAACCAAAGTCTCCACAGTTCGTGCCACAATATTAGCGAGGATATGATTTCTTAAAATTCGCCTCTTTGATGAAACACCTCTGCAATACCCGTGTGTCATCCTATCCTGCAATTTCACACATCAGCTGCCATGGTATCTTTACCCCAGAGACTAGTTTCACGTTGCACTAATGAGTCAACACCTGTTGGAGTGGAGAAATCTGAACCTTGTTAACGACTGTGCTCTCTCTTGAGAGTACAGGTTGAGCATTGTCATACGTACCTCTAACATGTCTGTACTCAGAACTCTGGCAGCAGCTGTGATGAAGTCCCCTATGAGAATTGTGAATCCAGGTAAGCCCAGGAAAAAGAAACGAGATGGACAGTGCCTTATGATCGTATTCAAAATATCCTGAAAAGAGCAGATAAGACCAGTTACCATCACTATGCTAAAGTGTCCCCAAGCAGAGAAAACTTTAATGACAGATGACTATGTCTACGAATGACTGTACACATTCTTCAATCTGGGCTAGATCTGGAGGTTCTGCAGCAAATAAATCTGCCCGAAGCAGAGTTTATACTGCCTGCTACTTTTCAGGACCTGTAGATTTTGAACATTGCAACCCAGACTAGATCCAGGGCCTGGTAAAAACGTTATAATATGTCCTATAGCATTATAGCATAACAAGAAAACAGTAAGTGCTACAACAGCAGTCCTGTGTAATTAAGAGTATTAGACTTGCGTCCACCCACAGAACACCTGCTTTGCGGTTTTGAACATGTGCTGCATAATTGAATATAGGTTTAACAGAAGTTCAGAATTAAGCCTGAAAGAGGAACACATACTTTTTTTCCAAGGCAGTTGCACCGCCACCCACAACCTCCTGCTATTGTTATTGCATATATATATATATATATATATATATGTAAAGAAAAGAGTAACCTCGCATCCACTCTAGTGATATAAACGGTAACCATAAGCCGGTGTGTAACAACCATGTCCGGCGGTGCTCGCGGGCCAATAACAATAGCAGGAGGTTGTGGGTGGCGGTGCAACTGCCTTGGAAAAAAACGTTGGACCGGAGATTGCAGGGTACTGGGTACAAAAGTTTATTGGCACATAGAAAACAGCACAGCAAGCACTCTGACGCGTTTCAGCCGCACAGGCCTTTTGTCTTTGCCATTCAGTTCATCAAGTTTCACTATATTCATTGTACCTATAGCCTGTGACGCCCATATAAGATATACCTATTTAAGGCCATTGGGAGTCCACACAGAGTGGCTATTAAGGGTCTGATAGTGACATTACTGATTGCGGATATTGTGGAGTTTGGAGGTCTGAACTCAAGTATGCTGTTTTTTCTGGAAAGACAATTATGATATAAGGATATATTTATGCATGGACTTTCCTTGTGAGCATTGCATAGGGGACACTCCTCTCGGGAAAAAAAACCCGCTAAGAGCACTCAGGTGTACCACAAAAAATATAACAGTTTATTAATTGACACAAGAACATTAAAAAACAGTACAGAATAATTAAAATATGGCATGGACCCCTGACACGGACGCTACACAAATACACTGATATTAGAGGGAGAGGTAGACCAACTCTGTGGTCACAAGTCCCTTAGTAGTGAACAATAATGAAATCACCTATATGTACAGTGAGGTAATTCTCTGGCCAGTATAACATGAATAGCCCAAAGTCAGAAAATGCAACAAAACAAATTCCAACATGCTAGAGTGCATGTAAGTAGAGGACTGCACATTTAAAAGAAGGACTTTACACTCTTGAAAGCTTTTGCTATTGAAAAGGTCACACTGGGCATATGTGGTGGGGATTTGGAGAAGGCTCTTTTGCGAAAGGAGACCAGATGGATCATTCAGATGGGATCGATGATTCCTAAAAGGTCTGAATGACTATCTGGGCTTTTCTATGAGATATATCTATATATCTCAAATGGAAATATTACTGTGTGCTCATTTGCATGTCTGAGACAGGTCTGCAACCCTGCCTTTCACCATTATCACCCAGCATACAGGGCTTCCACTGCAGCAAGGGATTCTGGGAAGTGACATGCAAATGAGCACACCGTGCCACCTTTTGCTTCAAAACCATATGACATGGTCCCCTAAAGCTTATGCTTTCTGCATTGCACAGCTTGAGCACAGCCTGGGTTAAGATGCATAGCCCGTAAACCTACCCACAGACAGCTGTTTCGACCTTAATGGGTCTCATCAGTGTGGGCCGGGTTATGCTGGCTTTGCAAAATAAAGCAGGGATAGGTTTCACCACACTTAGTTAAGTTATAGTGGGTAAAAAAATTGACAAAAACGCTCCACAGTAATACTGGCATGGGTGCACTGCTATGGTATAAAAATAGAACATATAGTAAACAGGCACTCGCAGACATTTAACCTAAAAGGTACAATATGTTTTATTTTACATACATAAACGTTTCTGTCCCTACAAGTGACCTCTCCCCAGATGCAGTGATTACAGGTGTTCCCACTGTTATCTCACTGTTACAGTGTTCTGCACTGTTTTTAGATGCACCTTATTATAGACACTTACCCGCATCTAAAAACAGTGCACATGCTCATGGTTTGTTAAAAACAGATCAATTGTCCATCTAGAAACCGCCAACCAGGACACCACCCGAAATGTACTCCCAAATTGGTGAGTAATAAAAGTGCAAATGTGTCATGACTAATTGATTGCCATACAGCAAAAAGTACAGAAGTGTATATAAAGAAGAGAATAGAATAAATTAAAAAGGCACAGTAAGGCCAAAAAAAAAGAATAAACCAACTGACAGGAAACGGGAAGTGAAATCTGGGATACTTAATGAAGACTACACATTACAGAGTAATAATGAGGATAATCAATGATTTTCTTTAAACCACCAGGGGTATAAGGATCCAAGGGGACATGCTCAAAGGCAGAGTATCAACAGTCTCCTGCAGTATTTGTTGTGGTAGTGTACTGAAAAAGTTGCCAAATTAATATAAGTGCCGTGACTAAGGAAACGCCTATTTGTCCCAATGTTAACTTATTGACATTTTATTAATTAACTGCTTCTTTACCTGTGGACATTCATACCTTTTATCTTGCAATTGTGTCTTATTCCTGGGTCCACTGAGTCACTTTGATGGATGTGACATAAGGATTTTGGCTGTTGCAGTGAATTATTTAACGGAAGTGAACGTCTATGTTTAAGTTATGTATACTTATTCTTCGTTACGGCAGTTGAATTCATTTGGCAATGTTTTCCGTACAATGACACACCAAATACTAAAGGAGATTGTTGTTATGCGCTGCAATTGATCATGCCCGCTTGTATCCTTATTATTACTCTGTAATGTGTAGTCTTCATTACATATACTGTAGCTAAGAGGATAGTAGAGACAATGGTCTTCTGTAGCAAAAAAAAATATATTTAATGAGCCAAAGTGACCAACATTTTGGATATAGTGTGTGTGTGTG